>NW_025785905.1:0-18407 GCF_021130785.1 Homalodisca vitripennis | reverse complement strand
TAACTTCGCTGGTAAAATAAGACATTCTTTACTTTTTACTTTTTTTTATGTTCTTTGTAAGAAAATAGTTTACCAAACTAAATTGTTTTAGTTTTAACGTACAAATAATTTATTTTGTATTATTTATAACTACAAATCATAAGAAAAGCGTTTTAAAGTAAATAGCTTGACGATACAGGATAATATTACATTAGGAAAAACCGGCGCAGAGATAACAATATGGATAAGTTATTTAGGAATGCGTTAAATATATAAGACATTTTAAAAACCTTAGGAATTACTTTACTACGTAAATAGAGGGCATATATGAAATAATAATATTTGAAATAAAAAACTATATACCAACAATAATATCATAGAAAACGTAACAACTATTATATATGATATAGTATACATATTAAACATGTGTTTAAATGGTAACATACTAATCTAGTTAGTTAAATATTTACGGTGGACAGTAACTTGTTAATTTTATTTTTTATGATCTTTCTTATGGACAGCTTATGAGTTACCTTTCCTTTGATTACTTGTTCTATTCATACTCATAAGAGCGAACAATGATCCATAAATATTGTAGGTTGTAGCAAATTGTGATCACCTTACAATCCATGTTTCTTCCGTACAGATGTCTTTAACTTATAGATCCAATAACAGGTTGATTATATTTATCCATTTAGTGTATTTATAAGTATTAATTAAGTTTTTTATACGCTTCCTAAACGCTAATATTCATAATTTATGACATATTATAAAAAGGCATTGTGAGAAATCAGTATAAAATGAGAGGTAGTATGTTTAGTTTAATCTAATTTATTATTCAAGAAGGCACTTAAAAATATATGATCTTATAAAATAATATATGACTAAGTCTGTACCTGTTTATTCGCTGTGACTTATATTTATTTTAAAGTAACGTAATGATCAACGTAACGAACAACATTTAAAATATGATTCATGTTCTCCCAGTTGTTTAGTTCTAGTATTTCGGTGGTAGACCTGCTGATATAAAATCTTCAACGATGACCGGTCTACGTGTTTTATTGTTCTGGTTTCCTGATTCAATTGCTCAGAAAATCACTTTTAATATATTTAAACAAATAAAATTGTATATTGTAAATTATGTCTAAACAAGGGAAAAGAGGATTGCGCGATATATACGTATAATCATAAAATTTTTATAAATACCATTATCCGAATTTGCAATTAAATAGGCATTGAATCAAAAATAATATTTGTTCCGCCGGGACTCAAACTCGGATCTTTCGCTGGGTGAGTGCTCTACGACTACACCACAGAGGCCTTCCTTTGAATTATAAAAACTATTTGTATTTGGCCTATTCCAACCTTGAATTTATAATAAAATTAATGATATAATTTTTTTGAAATCTTTAATATAACGATTAAAAATATTGCTAAATCTGTGAATCAGACAAAACAATAAAACCAAATTTAAAAAATAAAGTATGAATATAGAATGGATAAAATTTTAAAAACTCTTGGCCAATATTACTAAAAGTTGTGGTAGAGAATTAAAAAGTAATAAAATTGAAAAAAACCTGATTGAGGAAATTGTAAGACAAACTGAAAATCCCATGTTAAAAGAGGTATAAAAGAGAAAGATAAAATGATATATTAGGTCTCTCACTGTCTCTCCCTCTCTTTCTCCTTCCCCCCCTCTCTCTCTCTCCACGCCCACTAACTGTCCTTTCTAGTCTCCAGTTTAAGAATTACTATTACTTGAGCTTTCAGTTACTTGACTAGTACGTTGAACGAACAACTATAACTGTTGTATTGAATTGACTATTGATTATAACGTCAAGAAATATATTGAGTTTCGCCTTTTAAAGCAAATAAAGGTGTGAGGTAGAAGAGAAATAGCCAAGCTAGTCCAGGAAGGGTTAGTGATCAGAGGACGTGCCATCAAACTTCGTCGCTGATAAGGGCTCGTAGAAAAAACTTAAACAAGAGACGAACTACTATGTATTCACCTTTCTTTTCTCTAACCACTCTCCACTCTCTCTCTCTTTCAACTGCGATGACACTTCAATCTACCTAGATTTCTATAATTCATAATAACAATTTAATTCAAGTACACTGATTAGCCAGACACCAATTTATTCATTGGTTATTCTTGGAATTTATACCAAAAGGTGGGTCACGTTTTTCTACAATAACTAATGTACCAATGTCTCAAATTTTATTATCCTCACAATTTCAAAGTATGACAATAACTAAATGAACCGTTTTTCCAACTGATTGTGGGACTAAAATTTCTTCCTGATCTTAGCTACAGCTCGTCGTGTCGTCTGCTAATTCTGGATGTTAACCTCTGTCTTAAATACATAGTTACTCCTTTACCAATACATCCGTTTTTAAGGCATTCCGCCTTTACTATGTCCATCGTGAGGCTTAGCTCTCTTCTCCTTCCAAACTCGATAGGGCGAACGTTGATCGCTACTGACGAGAGTGGACTGAGGATCCATTAACAGAGGCTGGCTGACATGCTCCATCAACGTCCTGGCACGTTTTATTGGTTTGTAACCTCATCTAACCTCCATAAAGGCCCCTGTACATCTGCAATTAATTACTTAGACTCCAGTTGTCAGAGTCCCGTACCTAACTCACCATGCATTTGTGCAGAACAGTAGAAATTACCTTTGAGACACAAGTCTGCAAACAAAAGTATTAACAAACGAAAGAGGTAAAACATGACTAAACTTATTAAGTATTTGAGTCCTAAAAGATACAAAATTTAGCAGAAAAACATAGAAAGAGACAGCACACAAAAATTCTAGCTGTCTACACGACTGAACTTTCATTGCAGGAAACAGCTGTACATATAAATAACATAGTTATTACTCAATAAGGCAATAGTATTTAATAAAGTCGGTGATATAAACAAAACTGACTCTAACTCAATGATATGTTAATTTAATTGAACGGTTTTTTAAGTTTTATAACGTATGTGTACGTTTAAGAACCATTAAGAATATTCACGATACCCTCGGCAGGACGTCCCCCGTTGGTGTGACACATACGTTGTATGATATATATATATATATATATATATAAACATATTACATATATATATATATATATATATATATATAGTATATATATATTATATATATTATACAGGGTGTATATTATGTCTGGAAACACCCAAATATATCCTTTAATAATTTTAAATATAAATTTGAAACCTCTTACAATCGTGATAGAGATTGGGCATCTACTTTTTGGAACAATGTTTTGTTATGTCACACCAACGGGGGACGTCCTGCCGAGGGTATCGTGAATATTCTTAATGGAAGCCTATACCTTGTGATACATAATTTTAAAGGTAATAGCTTACTGAATTGAATGCCAACAAACCGCATCTCAAAGGAATTATTCTATCAGAAAATAGAGCATTTTTAGTATTGAAAATTTACTGATGTTCAACAATGTAATTTTAACATGGTTCTTGCCACAAAATGTGTTACACTAATTTTTTAGCATTTTTTAAATGTTCAATTAAAATAAAATAAACAATTTATTTTTTAAGCTGGTTTCATTAGTACAAATTTACCAGTTTTTATTACAATGAATAAAACTTATGAGTCACTTTCTCTGATTACTTATGAATCTGTACTTGGGTGTTTTCCAGTCAGCAGGAAGGTTTAACGAGACAAAGGTCACTAGCCTATGAGAAAACATTATTGTGTTATTAATCATCTGGTCTACAGGTTTCAGTTTGTTGAGCATGGAGCTTTCACTAGACAGGTCTAAGCTTGGGAATTACAAATGGACAAAGGTCATATCATTCCTGTCGAGTTAATCAGTGTCTCTGAAGCATTGCTGTCAACAAGTTATCTAATTACAGTAGTTCAGTTTTTATTTGGCATTTTAATGGAATTGTCTGAAAGAGAACGAATTACTCTGTTGATGATGCGAGGATATGGCGATCGTCAAAGATCTTATCGGGAAGTTTTGTAATTTGTTTAATGACACTTTCCCAGAAAGGAATTCCCATAAGTGTTTCAACAATATCAAAAACTATTGAGCGTTTTGAAATGACAGGGAGTGTACGTAATCGGCCAAAGTCGGGTAGGATACAATCTGCAACAGATGAAGAACATGCACTAGATGTTTTGCAAACATTTATTGAAGACCCACATACATCGCTCAGAAAAGCTGTACAGCAACATGATATGCACCCTATGTCTGTGAGTAAGATTTTGAAAATTAATAAAATACAAACCATTTAAAGTTCATTTAGTCCAACAGTTAAGTGAGGATGATTACGACAGAAGAGTTGAGTTTTGTGAACTTGTGATGCGCAAATGTGATGACAATAGAGATTTTCTGACCAACATACTATTTTTCTGATGAGGCAACTTTTTTCCTAAATGGCAATGTTAACAGGCACAATTGCCGTTACTGGGCTAGTGAAAACCCACATTGGATTTACTGAGTCCCATTCAGCAACCACAAAAACTGAACGTATGGTGTGGAATTTTAGGTAACAAAATTGTTGGACCCATTGTTCATCAATCGAAATTTAAATGCCGAACTTTACTACAATATGCTCCAAAATGAAAATAATCCCAGCTATTCAAATAGCATCAGGAGAATACTTTGATAATGTATGGTTTCAGCAGGATGGTGCTCCACCCCATTATGGGAGACAGGTAAGAGAGTATTTGGATTTAAGGTTTCCTCATAAATGGATTGGCCGAAGAGGAGAAATCGAATGGCCTCCAAGATCTCCGGATTTGTCACCAATCGATTATTTCCTATGGGGTCATTTAAAATCCAATGTTTATAGAAGAAAGCCTCATAATTTGGAAGACCTAAGAAACAGGATTATAGAGGAGATTGCTTTGATAACTGAAGAAATGTTAGGCAACTCTGTCGAATCATTTTACACAAGATTGGCTCATTGTCAAACCGTAGAAGGAACACAGTTCGAACAATTGCTTTGACACCAAATGCAGGTAAAACGTTTGTTGTAAGACTTTTCTAACAGCATACATTATTTTTTATTTGTAATAAGAAATCAATAACATAAGTATTTCCATAATTGTACTGTAATAAAAACTGGCAAATTTGTGCTAATAGAACCAGCTTAAAATTAAATTTTTGTTTTATTTAATTGAAACATTTAAAAAAAATGCAAAAAAAATTAGTGTAACACATTTTGTGGCAAGAACCATGTTAAAATTACATTGTTGAACATCAGTAAATTTTCAATACTAAAAATGCTCTATTTTCTGATAGAATAATTCCCTTGAGATGCGGTTTGTTGCATTCAATTCAGTAAGCTATTACCTTTAAAATTATGTATCACAAGGTATAGGCTTCCATTAAGAATATTCCACGATACCCTCGGCAGGACGTCCCCCGTTGGTGTGACATAACAAAACATTGTTCCAAAAAGTAGATGCCCAATCTCTATCACGATTGGTAAGAGGTTTCAAATTTATATTTAAATTATTAAAGGATATATTTGGGTGTTTCCAGACATAATATACACCCGTATTTTTGTATTATTAAGAATTATTACATAATAGTTATTATGAGTAATACATTTCAATAGTAATATGCAATACTTCGACGCCAGTTTCTTATGTCTATAAAAGAAATAAATGAAAACAATTAATTGTTATCCTGTTATGACTTTTGCCCGCTGGTCCCCTGTGTAATTGAAGTTGACTCCCTGTTCACAAAACAATTCAGACCAAATACAGGTTGTATTCGTTAATTATTACATGCCAACAGCTTCAAGCACTAGAATGTGAACGCTCTTTGTGTATTTTCCCTTGAGTAATTTACAGTGTTGTCAACAGTTGTCAATCACTTTCCAATTCCAACGTTCAGACGAACATTATACTTTTCTTATTATAAAACTGGGGGTTGCTATGGTTACACAAATTCTCAAACTTTATATATTGTAAATGATAAACGTGATGATTTCTTACCTTTTCTTTAGAGTCTTTCAGAAAAATTAACTTGTGTATGTTTAACATTAATTACTAATTTTAAAAATCACTGATTATTATTTAAATCTGATATAAGTTAACAAAAATATGTTCCACACCGCTGTAAAATGTGTTTAAAAGTAAAGGAATTATAAAATGTAGTTGTGTTGGTAGACGAAATACTAAGTGTAAACATTTCCACAACAGTTCTTTGTCAGATAGACTTTTAAAAACTGGTTTTATAAATTCCATTACATCCACTGGAATACGGTTTTTTTGGCTGTAAGTCTCAACTTTAGCATTTGCCTTTGGTATCCGCACAAACTTGTCTCACCTGTCGGTCACAAACCGTGGTGTGGGTCATTGTCACTTGAAATCTTGTAGAAGTACAAAGCTTTTCACTATTGTCTTTCACTATGTTGTCGAGACTGTTTGTGTTCCTTATTATTGCTAAACCATAATAGGTCTGGAGTTGATCAACGACAGTTTGAGATAGCCTATTCTTGCCACCTAAGCCTTTACCGTCAGACAAAATAATACGTTTGTTTAATTATTTTATTCTTCTCAAACTTGTGCCCATTCTTTTCTGGACATGTCCCAGACATTCCAGTTCAGATATTTTATCATCAGGACTACAAAAACTAAAACCAAAGCAACTTAGAAATAAACTGCATACTGTATCAAATCACACATAGCAAATATTTCGTATTTAAGCACTGTACTAATGATTTAAATAATTAATTATGTACACTTTCAAACGTTTTTATATAATGTTTTATACATCAAATTAATCGTTAAAAGTTGTAAAATTAAAAAAAATATATTTTTTTTATATTTTGCCCTCGTGCTCCCCTTAAATAACTAATAAAATCTAAAGGTATGCTTTAGAATCGTTTAAAAAGAGACGTCATAGATTTAATATAATTTCTCCTCTATGCATAAGTCATATTAAAAAATTACAATTCAAATGGTACTTATTGAAATGAAATACGTCGATGCATAAACTCAGGACCACTTTAACTGAACGCTTACACAAACTGAGGACAGTCAAAACCTTGTCTTTTTATTTATATCAACTGCTTTACATAGATTATACAAATTTTACAAGATACTAACTATTGTCCATATTTTTACCATTGCAAACGGTACTTTTTTTACAAAATCCGTCGATTCCAACAGTGATCCAGACACAAAGTATATTTTTTGTAGTGATGATAAACAAACAATAGCGCTGTGAGTCACTTTTTCTTTGATAATGTTTATAAATGTTGATGTTATCCTACGCTGAAAATATAAAATTCCAGAATGATGATATAGCAAATAGAGGGCAATTAAAGGCATTGTACGATACCAGTTTTACATACATTTATCCTTTGCAAGACTAAACTGAGGACAGTGAACCAGGTGGCCTATAAAATAGGCAGATATTTTGACAAATTTAAATTAATCTATAACACTATTATACATGTAACTGTTTATTGTTGTGCTTTTTCTCTAGGCAAAGCTGCTATTGATACAGAACGATCATCTGGCCCCAGCATATCACATCATAAGTGCTCTCACCATGAACCGTACTAAGGGTTTCTCCCCCAGCTTTAAGATTCGTGTTACTAGGAAGTTAAATGGGAGTATCTCCCGGAAGAATTATATATATATATATATATATATATATATATATATATCTATATATATAATTATCTAGGCAATAAGGATTTAAGCTTTAGAAAATAAACGCAGAACTAGCAACAGCTAAATTGTTAATAATAACAATTACTGTAAATGTTTTTTGTTTTTGTAAACACAAAAACACATGCATGCAGTCTTTATGTTGTAATCAGTAATCATGAAATCATTTGTTATGGTAATATTGCATTCTTTTAGCAAACGTACTACTTCATATAACATCAGTTTTCATAACAGATGTTTTATTATTATATTTCAAAACCTATAGAATAAACATAAAGTTTTAGCTGAAATCGATGTGTGACGATAATTTAATATTTGATAATGATGCAGTAGACGCAGAGCTGGTAAACCAAACAAATTCTTTGTAACGTCAAAAGGGGTATTACGTTGGTAGAAGCGGGAAGTGTCTTTATCTGACAGAATAGTACCTGGATATTCACTGTATTCACTTTACATTGTGTACAGTGTGCTCTAGCCGTGGAACAAATTGAGACAAAACACAGAAAGTTTTAATTACAAACAAAAACATAAGACACTTATTTTCACTTTGGGCAAGGACACTACAAACTTTTTGTCTTAGTGGTTTTTCACACATTTATCATTCTTACTGAAACAAGTATAATTGGATTATTTTATACTTTCTTGTTGAATGTTGTAGCTTAAAGATTTTTAGTGTAACAAAGAGTGACTAGAATTTCTTTGACTACATATCAAGTTTAAAATTTGTGTGATATTGTATTAGGTGACTGGTGCCAGGTGTTATAAGCTTACTTATAACCAAATAGACCAAATCATTGTAAATTTCAGAAACATATGCTTAATCGGTGAGTTCGTGAATTTTTTATTCTTATTATTATTGGGATATAATATGATGTATAATAAAAAGAAAACATTGTTTGTAATAAATAATTCAACTTCAAAACAGCTCAAGATATCAAAATTTGATCTCGGAATCATACAAATAATACAAAATTAAATGTTTTAAGATATATACAAAATAATAGACAGCACAAAAATATAAAAAAGTGATATTTATTATATGTGAAATGTGTCCCTAAACACTTTTCCTGGTTTAGTCGAAAAGCAAACGAGAATGTAAAAAAGGGATTACCGTACTAAATGGTATGTTCTTAATACACCAGACAAAAAACGCCCTTTTCCGCCACTATGTATAAGAAAATATCCATGTTTAAAGCCTATGTAAAAATTTTTAATGTTTATTAGTTACAAATGCTAAAATATATAAATCATTTGTTTTTGTTCCTTTATAGAAGACACTTTACAATTGTTCATTGGTTATTTTGTGATCAATTTAATTGATAATTCAAAACCATTCAAAATAGTTTGTTTTTTTTCATAATGAAGAGAATAGATTCCAATTTGTGAAACACATTTTTTTCAACGTGTGACAGTAGGAAATCACCGAGATTATAATATCATTGTCATTACTGAACTTAAAAAAAATTATCCGTTTTAATTTAATTATTTTTGTGGATAGATGATACGAAATTGAAGGCAATATTACGTACATTTATACTTGTCTTATGTACAAAAAACAGAGTTACACATCTCGAAGAACTTTCTTCATTTTCAGTTGGCAAGTAAAAAAAATTAATCATAAAAAATTAAAAAATAATCCTTTTTACCGTTATATAAGAGATTATATATCTTGAAATGGATGTTATAAGAAATACACATACACAGGTTTCCACATATGTATTATGTGCTTAACACATGTATTGCTCTCATTTATATTTCGGTCCATGCATGAATATGGTACTCCAATACTTAGATAAAAATTATATCATATTACAATAAATTGGTCATAAACTTATTAGACCTAGATTCATCAGTATTTCGTGAATTTTAACTAAAAGTTTATAACTATTAAATTCTACTAAACTATTTATATTTCACGAATAAAAAGTAATGAAATGTTAACTGTAACATGCTATTATTCGCATTACTTCCACCCGAATTACATTAGATTGTCCTTAAACTACTATTAAAATACTAACTGCTATCAGGACACTCGCCTACTCTTTTGAGATTACACTGCATTGCACTTCTGTTGGCAGCCAACTACAAATGAAATAGGAAAGCTAATACGATTAGGTAGGAGCGTTACGCGTGGGATAAAATAAGATGTGTTTGATAAAAATAAAATAACAGAAACTACTGCACCAAAATCCCCCCTAAATGATCTGCCCTAAAATTAGTTAAAGGATAGACTGAATGTGTTGACGAATATTAAAACTTATATTTTATTTTCTCACATTGTCGGTGTAATTATTCTCATCAGAGTCTACGTAACAACTTTTTAATTGCACGACATTGAAATGTCAAAGTTTTGCCTTTAATAAATTAAAAAAAAATAATGGCAAAGGAATAGTTTTAGTTACCATGCTTATAAATAATTAGTTTTATTTCAATTAATTTAAACTGACCACAAGTTTCTCACGTATTTATTGGGTGAAAGTCCAATGAGCGGTAACCTCAATTATAGAATTACATGGAAAATGAGAAATTATTTTTGTGTTTCCATGCACGGTTTAGCATGTTAAATGTTCAGTAAACATTATGTTACATGGTAAATACAGAGGGGTCAAAAATATATACTTTAGTTTATGATCAAAGTGCGTTCCCATCGTTTCACTTCGTACAATGTTCTTAGAAAATGTTAATCGTAAAAACATTTAATAAAATATTTAATAATTAATTTTGCAAAATAAAGTTCGATATAGTTTCAATAAATTTATAACTTAATAATAAACAAAACAAAAACAGACTATTTCTAGTTTATTTATTCATGTTAAAATTGAACTCTCTTCAAGCAAGAAAATAATATGACTTTTAATGTATTTCTTTCCTTATTTAAAATGGTTCATTTCTAGAAATAAAAACAAAATAAATGTCATCTCTTTTCCAGGGTTGTTAGTACAGTAAAACGGTGTGAATGTAATACGTGGTGTGCATAATTTAGTTCCTATTATATATAGTTACATATATTTGCGTAATTTCAACCTGCCGTTGTTGTAAATAATGATCAAACTCAGTTATTATTGTATGTTATTTTAATTAAGGTTTCTGTTTCAGTAAATGTGTTCCCTTGTTTAAATCACAACAAATCGGTCCAGGAAATGATGCAGCTTTGCCGACTTACATCTGCTCCAATGAGCAGTAGTTTATTTCCACCAACGAGTTTTCAGAAGCCATCACGATTATGTACATTTCACTTTCCTATCGGTTTGACCTTCCATTATCGATTGCTATATTACATACAATTACATATATATAATCAAGCACATGCGTTTCGTTCATTTAACAATGTGTAATACGAGTAATGCATATACAACCGACAATCGTATTTTTAATATAGAAATACTGCGACTGAATAGCTTTTAATAATTAATTATTTTTTTTAGTTTCTTTAAGTAACCTTTATACAATTCAAACGTATATCAATCGTATAGGCTTTATCACTTTATGGAAAGAGTAGACTCTAGTGCTGAAAATGTTTATATGTCGTATTTAATCCGTATCGATACTTAACAAAACGTGTAGGATTCTCTTATAAAATTACGTTTTTTAAGAGGAGATATTCTTCCAGTCTTGCAAGAGGCGCATTTTGAAATTAAAAAGTGAACTCATTAGGAAATACATAAACACATTTAAAAAATAATGATGTAATCCTGTTTAATAAATAATGAACTAAACATATTACGTTGCATATGGAAATACATATTGAAAGAAAAGCACAATGACTGTAATTCTAGAAGTATTCCAATAATAGTGATTTTGACCCGAATAGTGACTGACTACGCTATCGCAGGTTGATTTTATTTTATCTTTAGCATACAACAAATGAGTTACGAACTTTTTACTTCCACATAAGATATGAAGTCCTAGTTTCTATACAATTCAAATGGATTACATGCATTATGAATAAAAAAGAAAATAACAACTACTTTATTTTTTTCATTTACGTACTAGGCTCTTATCGATGATGTCCATCTACATCCTAGGACGTCAATGTGTTGACTGCTAATATTCGGAGAAACATATACGCCCTGCTGAAGTTTTTACCATTTTAGTTTAGCTCACCATTGCGAGGTAATCTGTGGTAAACTCTAAAGCTTAAAACTGAATTTATTGAAGCATAATATATGTAATTGATTTGCGTTTGTAATAAGGAAGGCCAAAATATACATAATAAAATAGTTTTTCACCCATCAACATTATAAAACTGTCCAAACAAACTTCCGTAGGAAGTTTCGCAGAGGGAATAAGACCACAATCTACGTAATTTGTTCTCAGGAGGTGATAATGATTCTCGTCAGGATGGTCAAGTTATATTTATTTGGCATTGTGTTATTTATTATGGCCTTGTTTTATTATTAATTCACCTGTTAGTATGTGTTTAAGCCACGCTTTCATACTTGATTTATTAATTGTCGTATCAGAAAAGTGATACATACATTCCCGATTAGTGGATTTTTATGGCAGCAATATTTGTAGCTGTTTTATAAATAATTTAATACTCTTTGAAGTGTAACTAATTTAACTCTAAATGAAGAGTTTACATTTCCAACGTTTATCAAATAAACTTTAACATTTAGATAATAAAAGTCTAATTTACTTAAATGTATTAATACCTAATGATATACATAGTAGAATATATAGCAGAACATAGGAACACATGGATTTACATAAAACATATTTATAATCTCTTTTTAAATTTTTTTTGAAACATTGAATTCAGTGCTTAATTAAAATATACACGTATATCTTTTTAATACGTAAGAGTTTTATAATTTAATAAAAAACCTAAACATTATCTTAAAAATATAAACAGATATGATAAAATAGTTCTTTGCTTTGGTGAAGTTTTATATTTTGTTTCGTAAAATACGTTTTATTTGTAAATATACTGAGCAGACAAAAATAGGAATCACCTTCAAAATTGATAGACCCTTACAAACTCTTTTGATTATTCGTTTACATGAAATTAATAAGAATTTATATTACAGAAAATATCAGTTATTTTAATATCAGGTAATCATTCATCTTGTTAATCCCTTCCTAATACAATTTGTTATATATTTTTCTTAAAAGCCAAACAATGTTTAACTTCAAAAAGCCATTGATTGTAACATTTATTAAGCTATCCGGGTTGTAGATACGTTATTCCTAGGGAATGCATTTGTCAAGTACAAGACATTGTGATGGAAATGCTATGAGCGATGCTACGTCCTAGAGTTGCACAAAGCAATTTAATTATAAGATGAGGAATGCACACTCCACAGACCAGACCTGGCACTGACTGTACATTTACTGTAAGTAATATTTATTGTTCCCGCACAATAATTTATTGACTTAAAGCAAAACCTGTTTCTCGTAATACGTACCTTATATCTCATATCGTACTGACGGCTAGCAATAGTTTAATATAGAAATTGAAAATATGTGTTGATCATTAGGAATGCAATGTTGTGAGGTAATTTCAATTTAATTTATGAGTTTAAAAATGAGTAACGGAAATCACCAGAAATCGTTTGACTGTTATTGGAAACTGTCGTTAAAGCAGAGCTCTGCATTTACAATACATTTATGTCTACAGTTTATAAAATTAAAAAAAATATCAAAGAAATAAAAGTATTTGTTGTGTAAAAAATTACAGTTTTTGATTTGTCAAAGCATTTCATCTCATCATATTAACAAATTAATGACCAAACACAGCAAACTTTAAATATTATTATCGGTTGCAAATGCTATGTTATTTTTTTCATTCCATTGATACGGATTCTTATGAAATAACATTAGTTACATAAGGTCATAAACACCAAATGAAATTATTGATGCAATCAAAATCAGCAGATTTCAACGAACCACGATATCACCAGTACCAGTTCATCGCCCTGATATTACAAAATAAAGCGCTCAGATTAATTCAAAATGTTAGTGAGGCTAGTAGAAAATTGAAACTTATGAAATTATATTAGTAGGCCTAAAAACGGGTTTCAGCTATCATAAATTCGGTCAAAGCTCTTAAAGTCAAATTTACTAACAAGTGATTCATGGAACTTATACGTTTCATCGTTTATTCAGTTAGCCTAGTTCTGTACGATACACTTCTCTGACTTAGGTATATACTATCGAAAAGTAGGAAAATCCTTATAAAAAATACATACAAGGTTATTATGAAAGCTTGTTTGATATTTTAAATTTTTACCAATTTTAGATAAGATCAGATTCACTTCCCCGCAAAGTTTCTTTAACAATAGAGTCGTAGGACTGACAAACTTCTCGAGATCGGTAGTTTACGAACTATCCTGTATCAGCGTTCATTGAGTTGGGCGAGTTCTGTACACTTTACAAGTCTGATTTCTGCTGTGGGGCAATAAGCACACACCATTCTTAAGGGACAATGTTTTCGAGATCGGTAGTTTTACGAACTATTCCTGTATTAGAGTTAATTGAGGTTGGACGAGTCCCTGTTACACTTTACAAGTTATATTTATGCTGTGAGGCGATAAGCACACCATTCTTAAGTGACAAACTTCTCGAGATCGGCAGTTTACGAAACTATCCTGTATCAAGGTTCATTGAATTGGACGGAGTTTCTGTACACTTTACAAGTCTGATTTCTGCTGTGGGCAATAAGCACACCATTCTTAAGTGACAAACTTCTCGAGATCGGTAGTTTACGAACTATCCTGTATCAAGATTCATTGAGTTGGACGAGTTCTGTACACTTTACAAGTCTGATTTCTTCTGTGGGGCAATAAGCACACCATTCTTAAGTGACAATGTTTTCGAGATCGGTAGTTTACGAACTATCCTCTATCAAGTTTCATTGAGTTGGACGAGTTCTGTACACTTAACAAGTCTGATTTCTGTTGTGGGCAATAGGGCACACCATTCTTAAGTGACAAAACTTCTCGAGATCGCTATTTTACGAAACTATCCCTTATCAGCGTTCAATTGGAGTTGGAACGAAGTTCTGCACAACTCTTACAAAGTTATATTTCTTGCCTGTGGGGTAATAAGGCACACCCTACCATTTAAACGTCTCCTCTATCTCGCCCATGTTAAAAAATGTTATATGTTTATGACCCGTTTCCTGGAAGCGATAATCCATTTAAAGGGAATGTTCTGACAAACCATCTTACCAAGCTGGTTTTATATGTCCTTTGTGGACAGTACTGATCCTGAAATTATATTAGTATTGTGATAAAATAAAAAATTTTGTTTAAATAAAACTAAAAAAGAAAAATTAATTTTTACAATTTTTAAATTTTTTGTATTTATTTTTTAATATTATTTAAAAAAAATTAGATAGAGATATTAACCTGAGGATCCACATCATTCACCTATATGTAGGGAACATGTGGTTAAACAGTTTTGGTCAAGGATAATCTTGTTATTAAGTTTTTAAAAAAATGAGCTCATTTGTGTTTAAACAAAACACCGGACTCTTCGGGAAATCCGGCGGTTAAAGTAGGCCTATACCGTTTTCCATTGTAACAACCTGGCAATTTTATAATTTTGAATATAAAGTTTATAAATACCTTTTAAAAACCTCCTGGTGATGTAATCTGTCTTCTTCTACTTCATCTTGACTCAAGATTTTATCCTCCTTTTCTTCAGCCTAGCTTCCTTCAGTAGGCAATCCGCTCCACAATCTCCGCTCGGTTGATTCGCTCAGTGTCCAGTTGTTGTAGACAGAACAGGATGGGTGTTAGATCCTATGTCCTTTATTCCAAGCTGTTCTAAAAACTTTAATCCTAACTTAGGGTTTCCCATCATTGTGAAAGTAGCTATTTGCATCATATGTGCCTAACTCCAAAAAGGGGTTATGCCTACCAACAAAAACATTAATTTTTGGGAAGTCTTGTCCCGCAAGACACGGTTGGTTGAACGCCTTCATTAACATTCTTGTGTCCTTCCCATGAAGGCATTTTCTGAGGAGGTCGGGGTTGGAAAAGGATCATTTAAATATTGGCTTGATAGCCTCCATAATAGCTAACGGAAATTGAAGTTTTTTATGGTTTTTATTAAATTAGCTACTGTGCCTGCTACTTCAGCTTTGGCGGAAGGGCGCAACCACAGTGTCCGTGGGGGAAAGGACCACAGGTCGTTGCTGAGGATTGTCATCAACTGTGACATTTTTATGGATACCAGAATTGCCCAAAAATAGCCCATTCTCATGCCATCAAGATTGGATTGGTTTTAGACCTATATATGCCCCTCCATAAATATCCTTAGAAGTTGGTCTAGATGACTTTATCAGTTAGTCTACCGGGCACCCCTTGAAGTCCCTTTCCCATCAGATAAATATTAAACTTTTTGTTCCGTAGTTTTATAATTCCATCCAGGACGGTGTACCCATTCCTTTTCTGGATATGCCCAATGCACTCCAGCTTTTTTTACTTTCCGACATCATCATATGGGCCTACTATAATGGACTACTGCTTGGTAGGCTTTAGAGTCCCCCCATCCACCCAGAAAGTAACTCTTACTTTCACTCTCGAATTTACTCCTCTGATCGGCTAAAAATAGACACCGCAGCAAACAGTTCTCCATCTCCTACCTCCCGCCATTGACCCTTCATAATTTTTCTATTACACTTAGATATATGGTTTTCTTTGTTGGCGTCTCACTTTGACCCACATCTCGAACACCACAACCACATGCCCCAAATTTCTTGTCCAACAGTCATACCCCCTCATTATCCCGCACAAATTTTACCAGTGTTCAAAACTTGTCAGAGCTGGCACACGCCATTTTTTGATATTTGCTATCCTACCTACTTCGCTGCCAAGTCCCATCATAAGCGACTGTCAGGTTTCTATTATTTTCATCCGTTTACATTATTCTTCTGTTGCCTTTTTGCATACGAGTTTTACTGCTCCCGCAACATCAAAGACACTCTCTCTATACAACATTTGTATACCTTGTGTACGCTGAGTTTCGGCTTTGGCCAAATTTAATAATGCAAGAACAACAGCCTTTCCCAGCCTCACCGCCCTTTACCGATTACAATCTAAGGCTCAATTATAGCATTCTTAGATTGTATGTCATATAGGTTGGACTTATTACTTTTATCAGAGGTCCTAGAACCGATTGTCCCCATGGCATTTCCAAACATGAAAGTGACAAGTTACATGCTAAACCGTTTCTTTTCTCTTTTACTTCACCTAAATTTACTTTTCCGACCACCAAAGATTGTGCACACAACCATACTTGATTCAAGGCTGTATTCAAAAGAGGATAGAAGCAAACTATAATATTTGTTTCATCATCTCGTTGTACTTGTGTATAGTCACTTATACTATTCATTTAGTTTTGCTTTTGAAGCCACTAGGCCTAGATTTGAATAGTAACATTAGGTCTACGTAACCTCACCCTTGACCTAAAGGATTTGTCCCTAAAATGCTGGTTACCTTGCATTTACTTTTTTTTAAAAACGCTCCTTTTGGTTTTGTCATAGTAATTAGCAACTTCACAAAAGAATATGATAATTATTATATCCAAACAATAACAACATAAAACACCAACTTGATAAACTAAATTGCAGATTTGTCAACAAAACAACATTATTGGTAAGCAACCAATAACTGGCAGAACAAAGTGTCAGTTGTAGTCTGCTACAGATGTTCACCTGCATCTGTGTATGCATTGTTGACAACCTAAACAAAAAAATTATTACACAGACTATTAGCTTTTGCATAAAATACTACTATAACAAGTGTTTTGAAGCTAGAAGCGTGGTAGACTGCTCAAAACAATTACAAACTCTAGGAACATACAATTTTTAAAAAATAAAAAAAAATACTTCTGATGACCTTCAATTGTCTTGCGCTTTTTTTTTAAAATACTCAGAAAAGCTTAAATAAAAATATACAAAAATAAAAAATAATTTAAAAAAAAATAATTTTTTACCGTTTAACTTACCTTTAACTGTCAAACTTCTCGAGATCGGTAGTTTACGAACTCAGAGGATCCTTTATCAAGGTTCATTGACGTGGACGCGTTCTGTACACTTTACAAGTCTGATTTCTGCTGTGGGCAATAAGGCACACCATTCTTAAGTGACAAACTTCTCTCGAGATCGGTAGTTTACGAACTATCCTGTATCTGCATTTATTGAGTGGGACGAGTATACGATGAGTGACAAAGTAATTTTATTTTCAGACAACATTTTTATATAATAAACTATGTATCTGATTCATTTATCATTATCATTGTATCTATCATTTACGTTATTATTTTCTTACCTTTTTTTTTTACATTACAGTCTTTGAAATTATTGCAAGGCTTAGTAGGGTCAGTTTCCAACATTATGCTATACAGTAGGCAAATGTTTTCCACTATATTGCTCTAACTATTTCTGGTGGAAATAACATAAACACAGCTCGGTTACTTACTTTAGTATTTCCCCACGGACATGCTGTGCGACATTCGATTGTTGGATTTAAAGTTTTTTACATTTAGATTTTTGGGTCTTTTTTCGTTTAAGGGCCCAGCACCTTACCAACATACTATACACTGACTGACAGTGCATTTAATCGTTTTTTGGTGTTATTAGTTCGTTAGTTGTTTAGAGCAGTAATCCAGGTACTACTTCTAGTTTAAAACTCGTCTTATACTTATCTGTGAATAATCGCGCGCCGCTTATCTTTTGTATACATTTTCTTATGAGTGAGTCTATACTTAGTTTTTCTTGTTCAATAAAGCGTGGTGAGTTGATCTGGG
>NW_025785904.1:0-20792 GCF_021130785.1 Homalodisca vitripennis | reverse complement strand
TGAAGTTAGTTATAGATAAATTTATAAACAAGTACAAAATGGACATATACAATTTTTTTATCACTATCTTTTCGAAAATAGAGAATGTTTAAAATGTTCCTCCATAATCAGAGGGGTCTGCTATTTTGACCCTGCCTCGTAAAAACTTGACTCCTTCCTGGAAACTGGAGTCATTTTTCGGCTGACGAGATCGTTAAAAGTCGCTAACGAAGAAGCTCAAAACGATCCTTTATATCGTTTTGATAATCAGAGACACCTAAACTACAAAAAATATAGTGTAAACTAGGTGAGGTGGTAGTCTCATTGTCCTTATCAGGTGCACAATCGGATGGAGAAAAACACGGTTTTGGTCCACCGTGCTTGGAGATCGTGTCCAGACTCATAGTGCACTCAATTGGGCACTTGGTGAATAAGAGTCAATAAGAAAACTGCCATTTCACATGAGTTATATATTTGACCTATACCAAAATGAGAATTGTTTTATCACTTGATGAAGCTCTATTATATTCCCGATTTATAAATAGTTCAAAATGGGCATACCTATATCATCTTATATATCGGTAATCCTCGATATATATATTATTGGTAGTGTATTTAGTGTGAGAATTACTAAGTTGGTAGGTATCCATAGTGATATTGAGATGGTCTGCCACCAGTGATGTTGTGCAGTATGTATTGTCAGGAGGCGAATGTAACATACGATGTGGTCTCTAAAAGAATAAAGAATGCTTCATAGGCTGCTCCTCCTGGTGACGTCACATCACGCGCCACTACCCTACAAACCAAACGGATCCAAGCTGGCCAGCCAGCAGTCCCACCCGGAGAGGTCCACCACCAGACACACGGTCCATGTAACCTCCCGGGTGCGTTCCCGTCCGTTTCCTTTACGAGCGGTCCTAGAGGCAATGTTACTCTAAATGTGTAGTTTAATTATTCTTCCCGACCCATAGAGAGTACAGTGTCCGACCCGCATACATTAACAGTGGGCGACGAGGAAAAACAACTGCAACGAGTGGAAATTGGAACGTCCGCTCTAAACAGTGGCGACGAGGAAAACAACTGCAGACAGTGGAACGTCGCTTACGAGTGGCGACGAGGAAAACAACTAGCAAACAGTGAATTACAAGTGATATAGTGCGGAAGGGCAAACTATCGTAATGAACATACCGTGCAAATAACCGCGAATGTGCAGGGGACATTCGGGACATTGTAAACAAGTGAATATACAGTGATTATATGTGCGGAAGGGCAACTATCGTAATGAAACACGTGCAAATAACCGCGAAATCGTGCAAGGACATTCCGGACATTCCAACGGTCGGGAGTAGTAAGGTACGCCGATATCGATATAAAAAATATATCTTGGTGTAAGCAGCGCAACAAGCTGATTTTAATCGTTGCAATTAATGCCGTTAGAACGATTAATTTTTTACCCGGGGACATTTTAAACCAGTTATTACGGAAGTGTACAAGAAAAACCAAAATGGCAACTATCGGGTCTATGGGTTATTTTGATAGTGCGGGAAAAAGAATCTCGTTGGCAAGTCTTTATATAGAGAGATTGGATTTGAGCTTTTTTGAGTTTTTTATTGATTTGTATTAATGATTATCGATAATTAATTACAAAGAAGAAACTAAGGCACTTTGTTTGGACAGTTATGGGTGTAAGGACCTATACGTTACTGAAAGACTTAATTACACCAGACAAACCGTCTGACAAGTCGTACAAGGAAATTGTGGACACTATAGCGAATCATCTGCATCCCAAGCCTTCTTTTATCACGGAAAGATTTAAATTTAGTAGGCGGAATCAATTGGATCATGAAACGGTTAGCGATTATATTGTGCATTTAAAACAGTTATCTAAGTATTGTGAATTTGGTGATAAATTGCCAGACTACTTAAGGGACAGATTAGTCGCGGGTCTGCGAGGACCAACAGATACAGAAAAGACTTCTCGGGGAGGAGAACCTCACTTATGAAAAAGCCGTGCAACTAGCTACTGCAATGGAATTTGCTGAGAAGGGGGCGGCCCAGATGACAACTGCAGGAGGACGTATTCACCGGATGCAGAGCAGCGGGTCGATACCGAAAAAGGACACAGGCGGCGAGCATCGCAGCGAGACGGTCATCGGACGGCGGGAAGGCGCTGGGAGACATCACCTGCTATTGTTGCGGCAAGCGAGGATCACACACAGCATCGCAATGTCGGTTTCGTGAGTACACGTGTAATCATTGTAAAAAGAAGGGACACCTTGAAAGAGTTTGTAGATCGAAAAATTATGTTAACAAACCTAATGAGAACAAACCAAATGTTTTTACAAATAGGTCTAAGGAGCTTTCAGCTAAAGGGAAACAGTTTTACAGCAATAAAAAGCAATATGTTTATAAAGGTAGGCAGCACTATGTAGAGGAAAGTAAAGAATCAGCAGAGTCCGGTTCAGATAATCACTGGAAACATAAAGACAATGACGATGTGTATGACATTTCCAATCTATTTACGGTTAAAGAAATAGAAACTAAGATTAATAAAATTGAGCCAATAACGGTACAGTTATTAGTGGAAAGTAAGGAAATTGTATTTGAAGTCGATAGTGGAGCTTGTGTTTCAGTTATGTCAGAAAAAGATTGTAAGACTAAGTTAGGAAATATAAACATGTATCCAACTAGCTTAGTATTAAGTTCATATACACATGAAAGATCAGGCCTTTAGGTAAGGTTATGGTCAACGTACAACATAAAGGTAAAGAGAAACAATTAGCTTTATACATCGTAGCTAATGGGGCTAATCCCTTGTTAGGGCGTGATTGGATGCAAGCATTAGATTTAACAGTTAGAGTGCCTAGTAATGTAAACAATGTACAGTCAGCTGATCGCACGAGCATGGTGGGGGTTGTGCCAACTGCAGGCGGCAGCGCGGCAGACGCATGCACGCCTGGTCAGTGGAAGCCACAACACACCTGTAGAGGTAAACAAAACAAACATCTGTCAATCCGTCTGTTGTCAACAACAACAAACCAAGTAAAATTACTGTACAATGAGTTTCCAAATGTATTTACGGATAAGTTGGGATGTTTCAAGGGTGCACCAGTTAAATTAAAGTTAAAAGAAAATGTAGTACCAAAATACTTTAAACCTAGGACGTTACCTTTTACACTTAAAGAAAAAGTAGAAGCCGAGCTGACTAGACTAGAACAAGAGAACGTTATTTCACCAGTAGATACCAGTGAATGGGGGACTCCCATTGTACCAATTATTAAGGGCTAATGGGAAAATAAGAATTTGTGGGGATTATAAAATAACTGTAAATCCTTTCTTGGAGGTAGACCGACACCCGTTACCGAAAATGAAGAAATATTTGCCAGCCTACAAAACGGAGAAAAATTCTTCTAAAATAGATTTATCTTCAGCTTATCAGCAGCTTAAACTAGATGTAGATAGTCAAACGTATTGTACAATTAGCACACACAAAGGATTGTATGCTTACAATCGCCTATGTTTTGGTATCAGTTCAGCACCGGGAATATTCCAGAGAATAATAGAACGAACATTACAAGGTATCCCGGGGGTAACTGTATTTTTAGATGACATTCTAGTAAACAGGTAAAAAACAATGAGGAAACACATGCATAGACTTAGACTAGTGTGTCAAAGACTTGAAGACAATGGGGTTTCACAGTGAGCAAGAACAAATGTAAATTTTTCTGTGACAGTTAGAATATTTAGGTTTTGTTATCAGTAAACAAGGGTTGCATACCGCACCTAGTAAGGTTGAAGCAATTGTCAAGGCACCTGAACCTCAAAATGTGACACAGCTTAAAGCCTTCCTTGGTCTTGTTAATTACTTATTCACGTTTCATTCCTAGGATATCCACTATTTTAACCCCAATGTATCAGTTGTTAAGAAAGGATACCGATTTTGTATTTAATTTAGCATGTAAGAAGGCACTACAAGAGATTAAGCAAAAGTTAATCTCTGCTGAAGTTTTAGCGCATTATGATCCTGCATTACCACTAGTGGTAGCCAGTGATGCTAGTCCATATGGCATTGCATCAGTTTTGAGTCAGATTCAATACGACGGTACAGAAAGACCTATATCATTCGCAAGTAG
The DNA here is from genome assembly GCF_021130785.1 of Homalodisca vitripennis. Taxonomy (NCBI): domain Eukaryota; kingdom Metazoa; phylum Arthropoda; class Insecta; order Hemiptera; family Cicadellidae; genus Homalodisca; species Homalodisca vitripennis. The sequence continues at coordinate 16,680 of NW_025785904.1, read as the reverse complement.
AGTGTTAAATAGCGCTGAGGAAAAACTATTCACAAATAGATAAGGGAAGCATTAAGCATTGTATTTGGTGTTAAGAAATTTAGTTCAATATTTATATGGTACACAGTTTTTGTTAAAGACTGATCATAAAGCCTTTTAGTCGGCTAATTTTATCGGACCAAAAAGAAAAGGGGTTTTACCTGCTTTTTCGCAGCCAGTAGGTTACACGACCGTTACGCCTATTGTTTTTTAAGTGGTCTTCCAATATGAGGATTGTTGTATGTTAAGGTCCCAAAAACCATGGCATATGCCGATGGCTTTAACTAGAATTTACCTGTAAATAAGGTGAGATTAAAGATGAAATCTCGGATGATTGACCTTAATATTAATGTCATAGGTACCTATTTGCAGTTGTTTAGCTGGTAAAAATGACATACCCATTAAGACTATGTAGACCATAAAAAGAGAATCAAATGGTAAGATAGTGAAATCAAAATAAGGTAATATCCTATGTAGAATTAGGGTTGCGCCCTAATTGTAAACCTGCGAAACCAGATCTAAAGCCATTTTGAAAATTAGGGACAGTCGGAAATTAACCTTGGAGGCAAGGAACCACACACAACAAAACTACCTAATGTGGGTGGTACAGGGGTGGTAATACACCTAAAAGGTTCAGAATAAACAGTTCTGAACGAATTGCTTACTTCACACACTAGGTATTGTGTCCCGCAATGACAGGCATTAGCCCGATGCATATGTTATGGTGGCCTAATATCGGACCGGGGACCATAGGAACAACTAGCTAAACAGCTTGTTGGCAGCCTGTTATGGAGGAACGAGCAAAAACCGCTCCCCAAGGCTTTCCATGCATCATTGGAATGTTTCCGGAACGAGTTTGGTCTCGAATTCATATTGATTTTTTTTGGACCATTTTCAGTCCAAGTTATTTTTGGTGGTAAAAGATGCGTACTTCTAAGTTGGCCAGAGGTGTTGCCCGTATGCTTCAACGGCAAGCTGTTTCACACGATTGTGAAATTAAGGGAATTCATTTAGTCAAAAAAGGTACGGTATGGTATTTGACTAGAACCACATAGTGTCCGACAACGGACCCACCTTTTACCAGGTCAAGAGCTTTCAACAGAATTTTTGATGTCACAAATGGTATCAAACACCAACGTTTTCACCACCATAACCCACCCAGAAAAACCAAATGGTTTGGCAGAACGGTCAGTCAGAAACTCATTAAAAAATAAATTGGAAAACAGCTCTTCCATTAATTCCAAGGATTTAGAATTAGCTTTTGAGTAAAACTTCCTTGTTCACTTATAGAAATACAGTGCATTTCTTACTACCAATCTATCGCCAGCTCAATTAATTGTTGGGCAGATCGCATAAAGTCTAGGTTAGATTTAATTCGCACCCAAATGTTAAGGCAATAATGTACAGATAATCAAGAAAAACACACGTAGATTGTTAACTATAGGGGTAGTAGAAAACTAAGGGACAGTTTAGCTAGTTGGACAACCAATCCATAGCCAGAGAGTATACAGAAGGTTAGAAAATAAGTGTGATACCAGGTGTGAGGTAGTTTCACGATTAGGACCAGTCACGTAATTTAGTTTGAAACTGAATACGGGCATGGAGGTGGAAACGACATAGTCGACCAGTGGGTAGGTTTACAGTCGTAGTCCGGAAATCGTCTGGAGTTTGACAACAAGTGCCTAGACTTCCCTACGACGGCAAGCGTGGGCAACAGAGCACACGCAGGAAACGATCGGATTTAACGAGTCGCGGGACAGAGCGAGCGCAAGGACGCCAGTACTTTTAGGCAACCGACCTTGCCCCCCCCCTTCTCCGGCAAACACCATAACAATAACAAGAAACGCTTCAGGGGCAAAGCCCCCCAGCCCGACGTACAAATGTAGAACAATAATACAGTTCCAGCGTTTCACCCCAAACAAATGACAACCTGTTAGACGATATCCCACTAAGGGATCGTAACACCTTTAGTCAAAATGGACTTTGTAAATACAACCCAATTGTGACTTGTATATAATTAATATATGTTTAAGTCATTATTATTATCGAATTTGTTAATTGGTGTTCATTCAATGTGTTATTAAAATTTGCCTATATTCTGATTTATTTGGTTTTGATTGAAGTGTTTGTGATTTGTGTTTAAATAGTATTATATTGAGTTTGTATTCTTGTTCTCTATAATCTATACTTACAAAAAATACAAAGCAGGTATAATGTCAATTTTCTTATTCATTGTAATGTGTTGATTTAACACATTGGAGAATTTGTAAAACAAATTGTAATTTGATAAAATTTCTAAAATTGTAGGGGACTTATGTAATTTAAGGGGGAGGATTGTTAGTGTATTTAGTGTGAGAAGGTTTTTTTTTTACTAAGTTTGGGTAGGTATGCGCATAGTGATATTTAATGATCTGCACCAGTGATGAGTTGGGCAGTATGTATTGGTCAGGGCGATGTAACATACGTATGTGGTCCTTAAAAGAATTTAAAAGAATGTCTCATAGTGCTGCTCATCCTGTGACGTCACATCACGCCACTACCCTACAAACCAACGGTCCAAGCTGGCCAGCCAGCAGTCCACCCGGAAGTCCACCACCAGGACACCGTCATGTATACCTCCGCGTCCCGTCCCGATTTCCTCTTACGAGCGGTCCCTAGGAGCAAATTGTTTACTCTAAATTGTGTAGTTTAATTATTCTTCCCGAGCCCATACGAGAGTACACAGTGTCGACCCGCATACATTACACATTATATAATATATATATTATATTATATAGTATAGTATATATATATATATATATACTTATATATTATATATATAAAAGTATTAGTATATTTATATAAGTAGAATATAAATATGGGGTTCCTAGACCACTTTTGGGACAGACAGAAAATACAATGTAAAATACTGTTCAATTGAACCATAAACGAATCTATAAATTCACGCAACTAAAAATTAATCGAATCTATAGCTTGTTTTGCTTCTCACTTTCTTAAGGTATCTATTGCAAACTTCTGCCTTTCGAATCAAATCTATCGGAAATGTTGGTTGAATTCAGCTACTGAATTAAACGATAAAAATCTATAACAATTGTAGTTAAATCTGCTTTAAATTTCAATCTTGCTAGAATCAATGTAAAACTCTATTGCCAATGTTCTCATATCTAGTTTTTTGATTTAAATGGAAATTCTGTGGTAAATATAATTAAAATATTAATAAAAATTCTCTGAAAATGGAATGAAAAAATCAAGAAAATCTATAAATGTTACTGGATTTCTCTAATATCGTTCTTAATCACGTCATATGGGATAAAAATTTCTCAGGATAACAACAACAACATAACAGATCGCTTTTGTTAACAGCTTTTTGAAAATCCATATTTTATTATATCGTTTCTTTTTGAGGCAGAAAATATTTTGTCAATCTCTTCGTTTGTATCAAATGACATAAATATTGGTCTATTTTCTATACAATTCTTTGGGAATTGTAATAACATTTCCATATTTTTGTAGTAACACTTTCTTAAAAATCTTGATACATCTGATACATAATTCTGTAAAGACCACCGGAAATGTTTAAATTTTTGTAATTCATGCTGGATAATAAGAACTCATTTCAATTTTTACTCTCTGAATATTTTTTACAGATTTAATAACTATCAAACTTTTGAAGGATTGTTTTATCTTGATTTATTCTGTCTATCTGTTTGAAAAACCAATGATAACGAACTTGGCGATTAGAAGATAGTTTTCTATAAAGTATTTGTGATATCGAACTGAATAAGTTGTTCCGGAAATACTCTTGCCCAATCTAAAAAAATTAAACATAATGTTTTGACTTCTTTTGTAATTTCCATCAATCAGACCGAATTTTACCCGTAGTTTTGCTTAATCAATCATACGGAACTCTAATTGAAAAAATCTGTAATTGTTATTTTTCCATCAACCTGGCATATCATTTCCAGTTTTTGGTTTTTATTATCGCATCATCTGTCCTTCAGCTCTTATAAAACTAAATGTAAAATCCACCTTTATAGATTGGAAAAAAAATTTACATTTTCAAAGGGAATCCTAAGGCCGAAATGTTGCTAAATCACCGACCGCTTCAAATTGGTCCAAAGTTTAAAAGGTTTTTGTGATTCAAAACTGTTTTGAAAAATACAATCACTTTTGGAGAAGAAAAAACAAAAATAAGATATTATGGTTCCTTTAATCGAGTAGTACTTAATTGACCACAATTTTTCCAAATTTCTTCTATCAATTTGTTGTGTTTTCTTACTTTCAATTTTAGAAAATATAAAAACCGGCACGAAAATTCATTCAAATTCAATCTGACCAATCACTTTTGTTCCAAGATACGCTTGTACCATCTTCTGTTTTGTTTTAAATAGTTCCCAGAGAATGAGTAGAAGAATGGAAGAAGAGAGAAGAGAAAGAAAAGAAATTATAAAACTGGAAAGTTAGACGAGGCAAAAAAAAAGATTTAAATTATTTAACTAAATTTCTCCAAAAATCAAATAATTTTTATTTTTAAACTCAGTTCTTTTATTTCTGGTTCATTTCAAATGTTGTTTACTAATTGGATAGAAATTTTTAAAACTCCGTCCTTGTCAATATCACTAGCATACTTTCTGTTAGGTCCGCCATTTATATAGAAAAAAATTTCAAGATTTTTTTTACGAAAATTTTTTAATCACACATTGGTTATATAAGTCGACTAAGAAATAGATTTTAGTCATTTTTTAATAGATCTACTTCGTTCCATATTCAGGGATTCTGGTTTTCCTCAAATTTTGCGATTTCTCGGTCACATAATTCTAATAAAATCCTGCACAAGGAATTAGAGTAACGCGCTATTCGTGATAATAATGTTATTATTCCCAATCAACTGTATCCTTTAATTTTCATCCAAAAACTTTATACTTTCAAGTTTGTTGATAGAAGGCCACAAGAACAGACATATGATCTTTTTAATTTGAATAAATGTAATTTTTTCTTGAATGAACTCTGGGGGACACAGATTTTTTTTTTGATTGATTATTTGCATTGTTATACCAATTTAAACTTATTAATGTACGATCAGCATCATATCTTCGGATAATTTCATATTTTTGAGAAATATTTCATCCCAATGTTCTGTTTTTTTTTTTTTTTTTCAAATCTCTTTCGTGTTGCATTATAAAAAGATCGAAAGCTACTGTGAATGTCCCTCCATCGTCTCTATTTATTAGGAAAAAAAAAAATTTTTTCAAAATCAAGATTTTTATATAATATGGCTTCTTTTTAGGCGTTACATTCAAGCAACAATTTTCCGAGGGTAGATATTTCTCTTAACTTCCATTGATGTTTGCGTAGTAATTTTATATCATTTGTTGCAGTTTTTTCTTTACATCTCACACAGTATATGAAGTCGCCATTTAATATAAGAAAAATTAGTCATCTTTAGCTCCGCCTTAATACTTTTTTTTAAATTCTTTTATCAATATTTTTTAAAAAAAAATTCATAATTTAAGATCTTCCTCCTCACTTATTAAGTTTTTTCTTCTATTTTTTGAAAAATTTGTCAGCAATTAAGAATTCAATTGTAATTCAACAAATTTTATGACCAATATTCTCAAAAGTTTTTCGTAGCATCTAAACCTCAAAAAAACTTATCAAAAAGACTCTTTAAAATTTTAGTTAAAGGGTTTTTCATGTAATTTCACCACAACATCCGTCTACTGGATCTTTTACTTCTTATCATGCAAGTTGTGTTTTTTTTTTCAATCTAGACTTCCGGTTGTAAAATCTTTAACATGTTGTTTTATGATTCTCGTAATTTTTGTTTTATTTCATTAAACATTTTAATATGATCTTCTAATTGTAATCATTCACAACACCCCCCCCACCCCCCCCGCCCACCACCCACCGCCTCCAACATCAAATGTGATTAATTCCTTTACTAACACTGCTTAATTCTTTTTCCTTTGAAAAACTACGGCATTTTTTTTTTTTTAACATTCGGATCATGTACATTCAACAATATCGATGTTTTTCTGAATTAAGTTTTTAGAGGTTTCTCAAAATTTCTTTATTTATCGTTTGTTCTTTAACAACAACATTCATGTTTTGTTCAATAACCAGGTCGAACACCGACAATTCTTTTTTTATTAGCCAAAACTAACATAATCTCTTTTCAACTTTGAATCGCTTTCAGTTAATTTTAATTCAGCTTTTTTCGATTATGAGACATTTTAAAGTTGGTAAAATAATTTTTTTTACGACCTATCATCAACTACTCTGTTTCCAATTAGTTTTTTATTTTGATCAAGCAACTTTTACATTTGAAAACTCCATGTAATATTTTTTTTTTTTTTTTTTTTTTTTTTTTTTTTTTTTTTTTTTTTTTTTTTTTTTTTTTTTGGCAAGTTTGTTATCCTATATTTTGCTTTTTAAAAGAAAATCTTCTAATCTCGACAGCAAATCATATCTGAATCTGGAATGGGTTTTTGTTAATACATTTTCCTAACTTGTTAATCAAAAAATCATTTCTCAAAAACTAATCAAAAATTTGAAACTATTATCTACATTTTGAATTACTTTCTCTGTTTTAATTTGTGTGTTCGCCAAATACGTCCAAAAATATTTTTGTGATGATTCCCATATTTTATTAAGTAATAATTTGTTAAACAAACTTATTTCAAAAATCTTTAACCCATCTGTCAACTCAATTTCAAAACTAAAAAACACAATACAATGACCACAAAAATTGGGGGATCTTTTATAATCCTTGGAAGTCTGAGAATCATTTCTTGTTTGTTAAGAAGGGGGGATGGAAGAGTCAGACGCTTGATTTTTTCAAAGATTTAATCAAAATTTTCTCGCTATAGGTGGTTTGTCCTCAATTCTTCCATACGAATCAAAAATTAACATGGCAATTTCTTAATCATTTTTATAATAGCAAAATCCAATGCGTCTTCCTACTTCCCATAATTCCGAGTCTAAGATTCACAATTCCACATCTCAAGAATTTCTTAACTTTTGTTTTTCAGGTTTATTTTTAATGTATCTCTCTCATGAAGATTTTCTCCTCTAAAATGTTTAATTAAAGTTTTAGCAGATTGTTCCTATTCACAATTTCCCGAATGTTAAATGGTTTTAAATGGTTTTTTGTTCAATGTTTGGATTCTCACGTAATTCAAAGTTTTATTCATCTTAATCCAGATCCCTGTGACATCCTTCCCAACTACATATTATTCTAATAAACCAAAAAATTTTTTTTTAAATGTTTTCTGAACAATAGGAATCACGTCTTTTTTTAACGTATTGGAGCAGCTTTAAAATTTGGTCACTAAAATTCAAGTTTGGAAAATTGGCAAAAAAATTAATCTCTCTAATAAAATTCAAATAAAATCAGGCGGGGCATTAAGAATAATGTTTTTTCAGCCTGGTAATTATTGGTAGATGCTGCTTTGTTATTGGTTGTGTTGTTTGTGGGGGGGTGCCTTGGTCACAGAGGGTGACTATATGAGACCAAATCAGGGCGTATGGGTGGTTTAAAGTGAAATAAAACGCCTAAAAAATTTTAGACCGTTCGATGTAATCTGAAGTTAACATTATATATTCTCGTTGAACCTAGTTTTGGAAAATCATACGCGAACATTTACACCAAACGAATCTGAAAATTTTGTACACTTTTTTTTTCCAAATGTTTACTTTTTTTTTTTTTTTCTTTTATTTTTTATAAAAAAAGGCCTAAAGAAGAGGAGATCCTGTGTCGTGAAATAAAAATTTATGGCTCAGTATTTTTATTTCAAGCTGCAATGGGAACACGACCATTTTTTTTTTATGCAAAACATAGAGAAAGGAGAAAAGACGTTAAAAGGAAAGAGAAGAAACGGTAGTAATCATAAAGAGAAAGGAATAGAAAAGAGATAAAAGAAGATCAGATAGTAGAGAAGGAAGAGTACACAAAGGAGAAAAAGCTCGATAAATGAAAAAATCGATAGAAATAAAGACAAAAGAAGAGAAAAAAAGAGAGAGGAGAAGCAGAATAATAGACAAAAGTACTCGAACAACACAAATTCGTAGGCAAATCATTATTATTATTTGCAGATAAAGTTTTGCAAGATAAGGCAAACAGAATGGACAATAGAGGATTTTTTTATCATAATAAAAAAGTTAAAAATGACTAGTTTAGGTGAAAGATTTTGTTGCGCTTCCCAACAGGTGTGGGAGCAATGTTTTTTGAAGAGGAAAACGCTAGGACTGGGAAATCGAAGAGAAACTTGAAATTTTTTTTTTTTTGAATTTGTTCGTTGTTAGAGTTTATCTTTCGTTTAAGACTATATAAATGGAGGTGAAATGGTAAATTTCTTCAGCATATAAATCAGTGAGTGTGTGTGTGGAAAGAAAAAATAAAATTCCGCTTTTAAGAAAATATAAAGTACCCGTTTAGTATTCAATTTAAAATAGATTTCTTTCGTTTATAATGGGCGGTTTGTAGGAGAGTGGTGGGGGATGGGGAGTTAGGTGTATTTATTTCTTATTAATTTATATAAGATATTTTTAACATAAAAAACTAAGATTTAAATGGCGATAGATAAGATATAAATTCAAATTTTAAAATATAGTACAAATAATATTGCACAAATTTACAATAAACTCAAAAAAACATAAGGAAAAAAATCAATAAAGTTTATTAACCAGGAATAGAATTGGTTTCTGGCTATAAATCAGTTGAAAGAACTTAAACAAATGGTGGACTTTTTGAAAAGATGTTTTATTAGACAGTTTTTTTGGAGAAGGAAAATATTCCAGTTGTTAAAAAATGTTGTTTCCACTTATGTTCGTAAAACTGCTCCAATCGTTTTAAAAAATTGCAAAAACATTTTAAACCTTTAACATTTTTTTTTGGGGAATTTGGAAGGAAGAGAACATCTGAAAATATATTAAACTGTATTATTTAGGAGAGAATCTTCATAATAAGAGATTACAATTACCTGAAAAAGTTTAAGAAAAAATTTGAATGTGGGAATTGTGAATTTAGACATCGGCCTCGATTGATGGGAAGTGGACACGCACATTGGATTTGCTAATTTATAAAAAATTGGATAAGAATGCATGTTGATGTAACTTTTGATTCGTATGGAGGAAAAAAAGAACAAAAGACAACAACAAAAAGAATTGAGGACAAAAACCAACCTATAGACATTAGAAGATATTAATATATAATATTTTGAAAAAAATCAAAAGCATAGGCGTTCTACCTACAATGATTCTCAGATTACGAAGATTATAAAAGATCCCCCAATTTGTGGTCATTTATGTGGTTTTTGTTGTTTTGTTGTTGAATGAGTTTGACTAGATGGTAAAGATTTTAAATAAGTTGTGTTAAAAACAAACATATTTTACTTAATAAATTCCATGGATTCACAAAATATTTTTGAACCGTATTTGGAACACAAATTTTAAAACAGAAATGTATTCAAAATGTAGATAAATAGTTTCAATTTTGATAGTGGTTTGAAGAAATGAGTTGTTGAATAACAAGTTAAGAAAATAGTGTATTACAAAACCTTCCAGATGTCAGATATGTTTGCTTTCTTGTTCGAGATTTGAAGATTTTTAAAGCCGCAAAATAAATGATGATAAAAACAAACTTGCAAAATTTCATGGAGTTCAAATGAAGTTGCCTGGGAATAAAAAAATAGAAAAACATTGGAAAAAAGTAAGTTGATGATGGTGTAAAAAAAAATTTTATTTACCAATTTATGATGTCTCATATTCGAAAAAAAAATAGCTGATTTTAAAAAATTACTGAAGCGATTTGCTTCCTTTTTCTTTTTTTTTTTCAAAGTTTGAAAAGGAAAAAATATTATGTTAGTTTTTTGGGGGGATTTTTTTAATTAAAAAAAAGAATTGTCGTTGTTCGACCTGGTAATTGGTTCTTGACAAATCATGATGTTGTTTGTTTTCTTGCTTTTGGCCATTTGTGTTTTACTAAAGAACCAAATTTTTTTGAAACCGTCTGCGCATCTAGAAAATTATCAGAAAGGTAAATACCCACCAATCGATATTGTTGATTTGTGTACCGATGATCCGAATGTTATAAAAAAATGCCGTTTTTTTTAGTATAGTTTTTAAAAGGAAAAAGACATTTTAAGCAGTAGTTTAGTAGATAAAAGAAATAAGGAAGGAATATTAATCCATTTGATGTTGTTGTAATGATTCAATTAGAAGATCATTATTAAAATGTTTAATACATGAAATAAACAAAAAATTAACCGGAGAATCATAAACAACATGTTAAGAAGATTTTTACAACGGAAGTCTATTGGAAAAACTTGGATTGAAAAGAAGTTTAAAAAGATCAGTAGACGATGTTGGTGAAAAAAATTGTTGAAATTTAATGTAAAAACGTTTTACTAAAATTTTTTTGTTTAAAGAGTCTTTTGATAAGTTTAGTTTAGCAATGCTACCGGGGAAAACTTTTTGAGAATTATTCGGTTCATAAATTTGTTGAATACAAAGATTCTTATGCTGACTAAATTTCAAAAAATAGAAGAAAAACTTAATAAGCTGGGGAGGAAGCATCTTAATATAAATTTTTAAAAGAATATTGATAAAAGATTTAAAAAGTTTAGGGCGGCTAAGATTGGACTAATTTTTCTTATATAAAATGGCGCTCATAATACTGTGTTGAGATTGGTTTTTATAAAGACGGGAAAAAAACTGCAACAAATGATTATAAAATACTATCCGCAAACGATTCAATGGAGTTAAGGAGAATTATCTGGAAAAATGTTGCTGGAATGTAAACCGCATTAGAAAAAGAGTCCAATTTATTAAAAACTTGATTTTTTTGAAATTTTTTTCTTTCTAATTAAAAATAGAGATTGGCGGGGACATCAACTAGTGCTTATCGATTCCCTTTTTTTTGTTTTTTGTTTTTTAATTTTATAATGCATATCACACGAAAGAGAGATTTGAGATTAAAAAGAGTGGAGGAGGGAGCGTTGAACATTGGGAGGTTGGTTTGTTTTGAGTTATTTCTTTGATCAACAAATATGAATTTTATCCGAAGATATGATGCGATCCGCTACATTAAATGAAGTTAAAGTTGTGGTGTGTGTTGTGTTTTGATTGGTTTTGGTTGGATAACAATGGCAAAATAAGATAACATCAAAATCCTGTCCCCAGGACGTTCATTCAAAGAAATTATGATACATTATCAATTAAAAGATTCATATGTCTGTTCTTTGCCTCTATCAACACACATGAAGTATAAAGTTTTTTTGGGATAGAGAAAATAACTCGATACAGTTGATTGGATAATGATATGATTGATAGTGGCAAACTATCCTGTGCAGATTTTATTGATTTGTATGTGGCCGGAAATTTGCAAAATTTAAGGGATGTGAATCACGTATTTTTTGAAGCGGATGTAGATCATTAAAATTGACTAAAATCTATTTTCTTATCGGACCTTATACATGGATTTAAAAATTTTCGTAAAAAAAATCTTGTGGAAAGTTTTTTCCTTTATAAAAAAAAAAATGGCGGACCTACTGAAAGTATGCTAGTGATATTGAGAATAGGACGGAGAGTTTAAAAATTTCTATACCAATTAGGTAACAACATTTGAAATGAACCGAATAAAAGAAAAACTGACGTTTTATATTGATTTTTTGGAGGATAATTTTTGCTCGTATAACTTCCAGTTTATATATTTCTGGAACTTTAACAAAACAAGATGGTTTCAAGCGTATCTGATGGGATCAAATGATGTCAGATTGATTGATATTTTCGTGCCGTTTTTTTTTTATTTTCTAAATTTGAAGTTATGAAAAAACACAGACCCAAATTGTGATAGAAGAAAATGAAAATTTTGTGGTTTTCAAAATTAAGTGGTTACATATTTTTTTTTTTTTTTTTTAAGAGGGAAACCATTTCATATTCCAAAAGTGATGTATTTTCAAAACAGTTTTGAATTCAACTTTATTAAATTTGGACAATTATTTGAAGCGGGTCGAGTGATTTTAGCAAATTGCGGGCTTTGGACTCTTTGAAAAATGTAAATAACTTTTCCAATCTATAAAGGGTGGTGGGTGGAATTATTACAATAGTTTTTTTATAAAGAGTTTTTTTTTGAAGACCTCGATGGATGCGATATTTAAAAACCCAAAAACTGGAAATGATTATGCCAGTTGATTGGAAAAAAAAAAATAACCAATTACAGATTTTTTTTTTTTTCATTAGAGTTCCGAAGGAATGAATACAAAACTACTGGTTGTTAAACCAACTTAATAAAATAATCAAAAATCCAAAAATACCAAACCATAATAAAAAAAAAAAAATAAATTCACTTAACAAATCGACCTTAACCACAAAAACTAAACTCGTTCTAAATCACCCATATCCAAAAACAATAAATCACCAATAAACAACCAACCCCCTAATTAATCAATTATAACACACATACTACCCTTCATAATCAATCAACAAATCCACCAACCCATAAATTCAATAAAAAACCCAATACCCACAACCTCTACCCCAATTGAATGGTTCTTATTATCCAGATGAATTACAAAAAATATTAAACATTTCCGGTGGTCTTTACAGAAGTATGTTTTTCAGATGTATCCAAGATTTTAAGGGGGGGGGGTGGGGGGGGAAAAGGAAAGTTTACTACCAAAAATTATGGGAAAATGTTTGTATCTACAATCCCAAAGAATTTATAGTAGAAAAAGAAAAAAAAGAGAAGTAAAAAGAAGTAAGAAAATAGACCAATATTTATGGTCATTGATACCAACGAAAGAGATTGACAAATATCTCTGCCTCAAAGAACGATATAATAAAATATGGATTTTCAAAAACGCTGTCTACAAATGCGATCTGTTTATGTTTTGTTGTTGTTTTCTGAGAAAATTTTTTTCATTATAACGTGATTGGAAGAAAACGATATTAGAGAAATCCAGTAACATTTTGAGATATTCTATGTTGATTTTTTTTCATTCCATTTCAGTGAAATTTTTTTTTTTTTTTTATCTTTAATAATTTTTTAATATATTTACCACCACAATTTCCGTTTATTCGAAACAGAATATAAGAAGCATTGGCAATTAGTAGATTTTTTCATTAAGGATTTTTTAATATATTTACAACAGAATTTTCGTTGATTCGAAGCAGAATATCGAGATCATTAGTGTAGATTGTATTCCGAAGCCAGAAGTTTCAATTAGACACCTTAAGAAGTAGTAAAGAAGAGGGGCAAAACAGCTTTAGATTAGTTTATTTTTAGTTCGTGATTTATAGATTCGTTTATGGTTCAATGAGACAGTATTTTATCATTGATTTTTCTGTCTGTCCCAAAAGTGGTCTAGGCAACCTCATATTCATATCTACTTATATATATATATATATATACATATATATATATATATATATATATATATATTAATATATATATATTTATTTATTTATTTATCTCAATTATGCCAAACATTACGACTCAGCTGTGTGTGTTTTTTATCATTATAATAACCGTACCTACCGTAATGATTTGCGTTAAGAACTAACAAACATAACTGAACTCATGTAGGAACTCATAGTAAACTGGATAAGTCAATTTCTTTCAATCAAACTGGTTAGAAAAATTTGCGAAAACTGATTAGGAGGGTGGAGGGTGGGGGGGGGGGGGGGGGGATAAAAAGCATTTGCATAAGGTTAAGAAATCAGATAAAAAATGAGAAAAAGGGTAAATTAGTTTTTCTCCCAACTCACTCCCTCCCTAATACGAAAATACTTATCTGACATTTTTGCTAAATAGGTTTGTTTTTTAAATTGGTTTATCATTATTTTTGTTAAATTAAGTATTAGTCTCTACGTTATAATTTCCAATAATGCTCAGTTACGTTGCTGGGGCTACTATTTCTTTCAGAGTAGTCCGATTATCATTCTTTAAGTGTATTTTCTTATTGAAAATAAACTAGACCTTAAACATAATATTTTACAAGGGACTATAAGTGCTATTTGAAAATTTTGAGTTACCTGCTTCCTTTTCCCCTAAGGATAAAACATTTTAAAACTATCATTATTAGTGTAGCACTTTGTAGCTAGTAAGAATGCCGTGAACAGATTTCACATATCTAAAATAATAAACAAGTAAAGCGGGAGGTGCAACTGACTTTTCAATGTTATGCGTTTGGGGCTACCATTTCTTGTAGAGTAGTTCGATTTCCTTCTTTAAGTGTATTTTTTTTATTGACTGACGGAGACCTATAAAATGATATGTTACAAGACTATAAGTGCTATTTGGAAATGTTGAGTTGCCCCATAAGAAGAAAGCATTATTATAAGTACCACCTTGTATCAAATCAAGATATGGAGGAAACGTAGGAATCATTTGAAATAATATTAAATAGCTTATTGCATATTCAGTAACCACATATTAGGTCTGTATTAGATTAATAACATCGTGACTATCACTAACGCTTCCTTTGTATTCACCGTTGTCTATGGATGGATAAACCGCGTCAAACTGGTAGGGACCGGTAAACTAATATCTTAGTCATGAGATCGACAACGTAAGTCTAAGAAATGGTTTTTGTTGATATTTCCCTTCGTTATATTTAAAAACATGACGCATCTTTTAGAGAACAGGTAACTGCTCTTTTTAGGCAGGCATAAGGATTAAAATCAAGAAATAAATGTATTACAATAAAACCCAACCCAAGAAATATTTATGTTCTAAACCTATCATTAGAATCCTAACGTAATAAATAATACAATAAAACAATAACTGAAACAATGATATCAATGCTGAAAAACCATATTCACATTCAGAGAAGACAATAAGTGTTATATTCCAATTCAATTAGGAATATGATGAGCACCTGTGCTGATTGGATTTTGTAATTCAATTTACAAATAAGGTGGCCACAGGGCTGATGGGTAGCGATGTGATGACTGCAACAAAAGACAATTTTAGAGTTGTGTTGGGGGGGAGGGGTGAGGAAGGAGCTGTCGACCTTTTATTGCTTTTGTCTCTTGTTTGGTGATATGACTGTGGTTTTATATGTCCGATTTTCTTTTCAAATGGTTCCGTGGTGATGTGTCTTGTATATACATGTAATTGAGTCAAAAGGTTAATTCAGTTTTTTAAACCAACTGTTACAATAAATATTTGGAATGCTTTGAAGGTAACCAAATATCGAAATAATTGTCCTTAAAGCAAATGGTGACAGCTACATCGACTATCTGGATGGCTAACTGAGCAGAGTGTTTAGTTCGGTCTTAAGATTGCTAGCGCAAGGGAGCCGTATCCGGTCCAGTTGTTGGAGCCAGAGGACACCAGCCAGCGCAGCGCCCTTCCTGTTTATCTTTTCCGCTGCTAATCGTCTCATCTATTGGTTACCTTATGTTCCTGGCAGTGCAAATACTAAAACTTGGTATTGATGTAACCGAGGGCTTACTTCAATGTTGGCTTGCTAGTTCTACATTGTGGCCGGCGATGGAAAACTATTGAATTCACATCGATGATTTTAGTCTAGAAATTGAGAGCTAACTTTTACAGTATAACTACAAACATAATTTATCTTAAAACCGCTGAAGGAATTCCTCCTAAGAAAGGAGTTGACTGCTAATTTAGGCAGATGTAGAAATGGGTGGTTAGCAAAAGCGTTAACAAAATTTAAGGATAATTTGTTTCTCAGTATATATTTATTAGCTCCATACACATAAGTGTGACCGTAAGACACATAAGTAACAGTCGCATCACTAATCAACGACTAAATAAAGGGACTGCAAAGTCTCATCATCTGAAGTAATCGATCTATGTATTGTTAGCTGATGCTGATTTCACACTAACTTACGCAGAGACAGTAAATCAATCAATCAATTATAAACAATAATCAATTAACTATAAGTGTGTCTGACTAAAAATATTGACTAAATATTACCTGAGGAAATATGACCACCACAAAAACCACAGTGGCTGACGATTAATTTCAGTAACAGGTTGTAAATGCCTCTAAAATACAAATCGGCTATAGGCCTATGTTCTAGACCATACGGCTATATGTTCTAGACCATACGGCTATATGTTCTAGACCATACGGCTATATGTTCTAGACCATAAAATCAATTGAGCAGATACATCACAAGTAAAACAATGGTTTAATTAACAGTAACCTTAACTGAATAGTTTCAATACAAAATTCTCTATAGTAATTTATGGGAAAATTGGCTTAAGGCCTATAACTACTTGCATGCTTACATACAATTTATGTCTGTAGTGATTAAACCGTCACTCTAGTTCACTATTAAATATTTGATATTATTACAGCTGTAATATATTATTCACTATTAGTAAAATATTCAAATTTATGAAACTTAACTTTCCCCTAATTAATGATAACTATTTAATCATTAAGTTGTTTGATAGCATAAATATCACAGAATTTAATTTTTTTTCTTCCTTTTCTTCACTTTCTTTGACTTTCATATGGGCAATTCGAGTTTTAAAATTTGTCAAATATGAGAATAGAAGTAGCATCAGTCGTATTTATATTTGTAGTAGACAATATTGAAGATCACATTCATCTTCAAAACCGTCAGCGCACCAAGCGGTTTTAACATGAAGTTATATACAGGATGCATTTTTAAAAATCTGAATAC
>NW_025785903.1:0-44801 GCF_021130785.1 Homalodisca vitripennis | reverse complement strand
TCAGTGCTCTGGATTGGCAATCTCTACCAGAACGTCTCTGCTCCCGGACACCCGCGTCTACCGTGCTCTACAGGACTGGCCACAGTGTTATGAACTATTCGTTTGCGGTAGTATTGTGCGTGAGTGAATCCGTGAAGGACATCTTCCGTCTTCACGCCTGCCGACAAGGCAGCAGCCTATTTCCACACTTACTGATCACAACCTGGCCCTCAACAACAGCAGACTACGGTTAGGTACCTCTCATGAAAACAAAGGTAACTGTTTATTTTCTGCACTTTATTTGAATATGCACTGTTCATAAACTCCTTATGTGTAACCTAGTGAACTCTTGTTAAAATCAGTGTGTTCGGCGTCTTCACTGCCTAGTGTGAAGTGGTCCTTCCTTATCGAGCCTCTAAAATATTATCTCACGGTTCTCATAACCAAAATTCATTCTTTTCAAAACATACTATCGTTTTTTTCAAATAAACTAAAGCTTGGATTACAAGATCAAAGTTCGAGAATCCTCTACAGTTCTACGCATTTTACAATTAATTTATCCTATAACCTTTTCTGTCCTTTACATAAAGGTTTCGTGCTAACAGTGGCTACAACCCTTAACGTGGCTAGAACAGTGTGACTGGCCGTGCTACATGCTATCATACGACATACACGTCCATGTTTACATATGTTACAGAACAATATTGGAATAAACTTTGCAAATATAAAAAACAGATTGTTTGACTAGATAAAAAGTTTTCAGATTTTACTGATCTGATGATCAAGTCACTAAAAATACGCCAAATGTAAATGTATAGTGGTAGCTTGGCTAGCGTAAGCAACATGCTCTGCCAGTGAATTTGCATTGTTTTATCATATTTTAGTAGAAACCAGAGAAAATTTTTAATTTTCATATCCATGCAGGCCATCCTATTTTTAGTCTAATATTGGAGAGAGATGTTTAGTTCTCAGAAAAGATGTTCATTCTTTATCAAACAGATCAAAAGAGAAGCGTTAGTTCAGGAAACATTAACTGTACCCATTGCGCTACTCTTACTCCGTAATGCAAAGCCCGTGTTGACTATCTTGAACTTAAAATATTTGATTAATGTCATGCAGAATGATTTGCATGTAATGTTGATTTGAGGTACCAAACAGAGTAATTTTTGTGTTCATAATGAGTTTGTTTACCATTATACGTCTTTTAAAAATTTAAAATAAAATTTTTCATTTCACTAACACCTCATACAATAGTGACTCCAGTTAGTGGAGGCCACTGCCTTATCAACACCCTAGAGGCCTTTACTGAGGAACATACTGATACTGTAAATTGGTGACGAAAAAGGAGACGGAAACAGGATCGACACTCAATCATATCTTCATTTGAGTTTGAGTTTCAGCAGTGGAAAACGAAATTGCGTATGCTGATATCACAAGAGACTTGTAAACCAAACCAGTAAATGCAGAAAATCCGGTCAGTACGCCTTCAGAGCCTCAAGAAACAAACCGAGGGATCACTATTAGCGGCTAGTGGTCTTGTACTAATTAAATTATACAGTTTTCTTATCACGGACAGAGTGTCGAACAGCCTTTCCCTACGGACACTGAAGCAGATGTTCGTCCATCCTGAACCTTTGCTACAGAGGAGAATGTTGAGGATAAGCTGTGGGCGCTTTGCAGCTCATCCTACGGTTTGTTGACGTTGAATGTATATTTCCGATTCAGACGACCCTTCGTGTTAGCTGAAGAAGCTAAAATATTGTTGAAGTAGAAATCTTGTGCCATTATGACCGCCTAGTATATCGCCTACAGTATATGGTTGACAAAACAACCTTGCTTCCGGAAAGTGGCTATGCAGCTTGTTGCAGTTATTATGACGGAAAATGTACATTTTGGTCTGACTATTTTTCAGCTTTAACAAAACTCTACACGGACTTCACAATGCCCTCAGGAGCACCAGCCTGACCAGTCAAACACAACACTCGGCACTAAATCAGGACTAGTAATGGCTACCAGTCTAATTAAAGACGTCGTCTAGCTTCTGATAAACTCAAATAGACATAATTGGACTTGACGATATGGTTTAAAACGGGAATCGTAAAACTTTTAATGAGCGCCTGGTCTTCTTCCTCACATATTACTCTCAAGAAAGACTCTGAGTTAAGGCCATGTAGATAAAACAGAGCTTATAACTCTAGAACTATTCCGAATGCTAACCGATTCTCAACACCCAGGATTTTCACACTCCTGAACCGTGCTCTCTATTTATCTAAAAAGATTTTGCAAGTGCTTACCATACAATTCCTGTTTCTCGTATCGATATACCCGACACCTATTATTACGCTAACTAACCTCTTTAAGTTCCTTATTATGATTTTAAGACACTGTTGTGTATTACAGAGCTTACAGCTATTTATTATATGGTGTTTTAGAGGCTGATTCCTGATATGCCTTCATTGTCGATAATCTTGTGGCATTGAAGTCCAAATTGCATGTTGCATTTTGATGAACTCCATCTAGTGCATTGTGGTTACCGTATGGTTAAAGTTTGTGAAGTTCTTTGTTTCCGGAAAGAACTCCAAACTAGCTGAGAAGAAACAAGGCGTACTGTCGTAACCAAACCGAAGATTCATTGCTAAATTTGCTGCAGAGCCCACTACATGACCTATTGAAGATGAATTTTAAAAGTGTCGCACACAATTTCTAGACAGGAAGCATTTCAGGCCTATGGGAGCGCCTATGGGAGATCCCAGATGTTCCCCTTGCTGCGGCCTATCACGTGTGACGCATCTGAGCACTCCGTAGGAGCTTTAATGAAGCAAAAGTTGAGAAGACTTGCAGTCGTTGTGGGACCTTCTTCTCCAAGAAGCTTAATCCAGTCCAACGACTCCAATTAAGAGTGGGCAACTACATGTCTGACTATCCTATTTGATATGCATTAAATAGATTGTGGTATATTAATATCAACAATCCTCTCCAGTTTAAACTTTTCTTAGTGGCTTTACGTCGATATATGTGTATGTGTCTCTGTTATCGAAACAGGGTTCATTTTGACCTTATTTGCCGTCTTATTTCTGGATATCTTGAAAGGAACTTACATGCCTCAAAATACCATAGGCTATATCTGTGGAAACGTCAGATTCCAGACAATTAATTAAGAGGAAGCTGATCTGAAGGTAAAATCAACGTTCTCCTTCAAATTCTGCGTCTAACCTGTTCTGCGTAATGGAAGTAGTACTGACATAATCTCTCCTCTATTCTGTTTTTTAAGGTTTTAAAAATTTTAACAAGAACTAAAAGTATATCCTATATTTATTAACACAAATTGAAGTAAAACAGGAGATTTATTGAATTGTAAAGATAAGTCTATTAATTATAAGTTATACAATAATCCCGAAACCTTTATTTATTATATATTAACGAAGATAGTATTAAGCCAAACCTCGTGTTGTCTAATAGGCTTAACTGTAATTGCATTTAATATTTGAGTCTTAGCTCATTTCATTTTTTCGCATCTAGCGGACGGACAGAAGTTACATTTTTCCAGAATAATAGGCTTTAATAACGTTCGGTCAATAAATATACGCTACAAAAGCAAAATCTTTAGGAAACCACCAGAGTCACTGACGTTTATTTAAATATATTGATTTGTAACTCTAGAAGTAGCAATATTTTATAGAATTACTTACAATTTTATTTTGACTTACTATTCATTGTTTGTAATATTCCCATCACTTAGTACAAGTCAACGCTTGGACGGCCCTTTTGAATGTCGCTTTCAGATTATTGGTCAAAGAATATACGAGGTAATTAAAATGATCTATATGAGTTTAATACCATAGTCCTTTTTCCAAAAAATACATGAAACTAGGATTGTGAAATAAATATGAAATATCAATACTATAAAAACTTTCATAGTTGTGAAATTAAGAAACAAAAATTATGATAGAAAAGTGATTGGCTTGCAACCCGAGCTACGTGTCACGTGACACTGTCATGGCGAACACCTGGCACAGTCCTCAGTGTCACTTCGCACTGCCTCGCTCTGCATATCTGTTAATTAAATGTACTTGGATATACTCAGCTTAAACATTATTTTTATGTAAGTAAACGTTGCAAAAAATTTAAATACCCTATTATTTGTAGTTTTATAAGTTTTATATTTAGATTGTTTGGAGTTAAAATTAAAAACTGCTACTAAATGAAAGAATCTAAAATAAATTATTTATTCAGGATATTACCGATATCTCATATCCTATGATTAAACATTTTGGAGTCCTAGGAGACATCCGTTAGTAACTCCGATACGGATAATGTCATTAATAAAACTTTAATTAATAGTATATTTTACTGTTACCATTACTATAGTAAACTTACCTCTCTCCCACTTATCTCTATTCAAACAATTCTTTGGATATTTCATTAAATCAGGGTCATCATCAGAATTGATTGTAGACGTTTTTTAACAGATGAAATAGATACAGATACAAAAATGGAACTAACAGTGATAGCATAGTATCTGCGTCAGACTCAAAAGTAATATATTTTGTAGTTTACTGTAAATATTTTTGGGAATTATAGATTTCTTTAATATACGGAATATTGCATTCTCTTCTTTACGTTTAGCAGCGATTTGTGGGTAGTACAGTGATTTTAGTTATTCAGGTACCAAGGTTACCTTTTGATAGCATTTGAACTGTCATCTATATTTAAAACATGTGATTTTTGTGAACAAATGTCAAGTATAACAATTTGAAATTATTGTTATATTTAGGTTAAAGCAGTTAAAATGTGTGCTCCTTTTGAATAGGTTTTTTTAAATCACGAAACCGAAAGATGGGTAGGCTCGTGTTTTATTGTGAAACAGTGGTTATTTAAAGAGAAAAAGAAACGCCTTTATTTTACAGTAACACCCAAATAATACAAAATCTATGGATATATTGTTGTAAACTATCAATAGACCCGTAATGATAAATACACTTAAAACTGGATACTGAAATAACAGTGGAATCAAGCCAGCTTACACTGCTGTGAAAAATCGCTAGGCAGAGAATGATAAAGTGAGTTGCGGTTTATATATTAAAATGCAAGTTAGGATTCCTTCCGTTTTAGAATCCAGGTCAGATAGGCAGGGAAACGGCCAAGTCCGATAGAATGAGATAAAACATCAAATCCACGATGTTAACAAGAAAGACTAAAATATACCGGTAAGATTTCATACATAATATTTATGTTATATTTTGTATACCATTATTTAGATGTATGCTATGATCTAAACATACCTCTATAATCAATTGAGCTATGGTTTACACAAATTTGGTTATGTGTGCATAGAAATATAATAATATGGAATTCAAGAGGCCATGTTTCCGCTTTTGACACTAAAATGTATTGGCCTTGCACGTACCGGCCTAATATTTTGAACGATTATGATAAGCAATGACATGTTTTAAAATATAGTACATAAAGTAAGTATACATTTCCTGTCATATCAAAGGTATCATGGGAACGCCTTTTAAGAGTCAAAAGCAAATCCTAAATGTGAGAAGAGGTTTAGTAATACATCATATTAAACGTCTCTATTATAAGAATACAATGCTGTAACTCAAATATTTCATCTATAAGAAATGACGTAGGATTACGATTTAAGAAAGATACAATATAGGTCATGTTTTCGATGGCTTAATAATAATTTGTTGGCACAAGCTGAGAAAGTCAAAATTTCTAAATGCATTCTGGATTTAAGAATTATCTTTTCATTACAGTTATAGATTGTTCACGTCCAATAGGTGATGGTTCACATGACTAATATTTACTACATATGACTCTTATGTAGTAAATATTTTAAAGGTCCATAAAAATCACTATTAAGATAGTAAGATAAACTAATTTAACTCATGAACTAACAATTGCCATGAGTAATTATAATTATATTAAGATTAAATCTATTCTCTACAAACATGTAATCAGCCAATCAACATTATTGTGCCATTCTGAAATAACTATTTTAGTCAAACTTACAATAAAATTTTTAACTAGAACAATACATTACCTAGTGTATGTGTCATGTGTGTATAAGTGTGAGTGGGGCGACTTCCTGCCGCATTGGCCGCATCACCCTGTGTAACAATCAGTAAAAATAGCTTATAACAATGTGTCATTTTAAACCAAAAATTTCCAAAAATACATATAATTATAGTAATATACCTTAATTAAATAAATATTATTAATTTTAAGTATATTCACAGGACAAATATTTAAACTTAAGTCTAATATAAGCAAATAAATTTAGTATACCTTAATATGTTGTGTAGTGAAGAATTATTTGTCGTAGTTAAATGTAGTTCTACACGCACTCACTCATTCACACTTTTTTCCATTAAACCAACTTTCATACTTTGCGTGTTTTGCAACACACGTGAAGAAGTGTTATATGATGAGAAGTGTCACAGAGAGGACGTCGGGTCAACGTAGGACCGAGGCCACCTGAAAATAATTAGAACACAACTCTCGAATCACAATAATATAAAACAAATCCTTTGGCTGTCTATTTACTAATACTTTTAAAGTGAATATTGTAAAACCTAGAAAGTTTGACTAAAACGGCAGTTTCAGAATGACATTAAACACTTGTTATGTCCCAAACGGTACTGGTTCTTCTCATGTTTAGGATGAGTAGTATTGTAGCCTGAAACATAATTCAAATTTAATGTTCAGAACATAATAAGTATTTGCTAATAAAATATCATGGTACATGAATGAGAAATTTAAACTTGCCATAATTAAGAAAGTCAATTTGGATCATGTTTTCTTGAAAAGAACCCGATGAATATAAAATTTATTGACGAAATAACTTATATAGCTAGGGCATTGCTTTATTTCGCATGAGATTCTGTTATCGCTTGTAATCTCCTCTAAATTTAGATTTAATCCAGATAGGAACGCACTATCATCAATGCTTGTAAACATAAACATCAAGTACAGCACTTCTAACACTGTCTATTTGCATGAAATAATACAGTTACAATGCAAGTTGAGCTTTGCCTGTTGATATAAAACTTATCAATAACACCTAATCAATATGAGTTTAGTATTTGGCCTGAAAGAATCGATCGTCCAACACTCTACTTTTGGTAGAAGATAAAATGGGACAGGTTCGGATGAGTTAATAATATCAAACGATAATCCTTCCTTATATTAAAACATATTATTCGTCCAAGGTAAGTTTTAAGTATAAAGCTAAAGAAATATGATTTGAGAAAACAGTGTTATTATATATTTTTAACAATTTTCATAACCTTCCTTTTTGACCACCTCCACAGCACGCAAAAATTATAATTATAATTAACTTCTTTCCTAAGATAAACTTCCCAATCTATTTCGAGCATGAAGTTATGTACTTGAACAATACGAATTGGCCCTGTGCTCCTGGACGTACACCACTTAAAATAATAAACATGAGAAGAAATATTTTTCAAAGTAATTATCATACGTGAGAAATTTTAGAACAAGTTCTGGCAACAAACAATTCAAAAACTAATGTAAATGTTGAATTGTACTGAATGCGAAAGAATTGCGTGAATGTCTCGATTTAAACCTGTCAATTGTGAAAATATATGTTTTCAATATACGAAACTATTTCATCAACTGTATTGCCTCAGTGGAAGTGCCAAGAACGGGCAAGCATGTAGAATAGTAGTCCATTAAGAAATTTCACACAGCTAAATATACAGTTAAATAAGTATCTTATAGTATTTCTGCTGTTCTACATGTAATAAGATGATTTAATAAAGATGCTACAAGCTATATTCGGACAACATATACATCCATAAGTGCAGGACAACATCTACGCGAGTTATATTCAATGAAAAATGTGATGTTTTGACGTAACCTTTTGAAGAATATTGCAGCAGAGAGGCTAGAGGCTCAGGCGTGATGTTAAGGCCACAGGACCGTAGAAGAGCGAACGTGAACACTGCTAACTTCGTCCGTATTAACTAAAAGTCCAATGAATTAGCAAGCTGCTGCTTTGAAACCTTTTTTAAAATATTATGATTTTAAAATGGTGTCTTCATGATAACGAGGTATAAATTATTGTCTGTTAAGATATAGCGTATTTACATTTCCAACTAGGCAATCATTAAAACAACCATGTGTGACTATTTTGTTTATTGTGAGTTACAACAAAAGGATTATGGAATAAAAATGTTCGTGCAAATATTGTTTTTAGATGATTATTTTACTGCATTTTACTACGAATTAAAATGATGAAAATGGGTATCGCAAACTTGGTGGCAAGGAAATGTTGGAATTTATAAGAATTGGTTTACGTAACTGTTTACCAAAATAATAACAAATATATTCTTGACACAGTTACGAGATCAGCCCCAGACGAGCTTTTTGACACCGAGCGGATAGTCCATGCAAGAATTGTTGATATCTAGTAATTAACAGATTCTTTCACTGTCCCTAGTAACATTGTTATTGACCGTCATATGCTGATGAGGGATCAGATTCAATTAATATACTTAGCATATTATATATTTTGTCTCTTTAAAAATAATGTAAAACATACACATGTACAGTAGAACATAATATTACAGTTGTTATGTTCCATCCATATAACTATTATCCCGTGTAAGTATAATTGATCAAATCAGCCGATATGTAAGAACTCCTCGAGTGGCAATAATCGTACACGATTACAAAATTATGATACTGGAAGAAATTGAAGATATAGGAAATCTTAAACAATACTCGTCTATAATATTAAAATTCAGGAGAAGTTGTATTGCGGTGCTGCTCCGGTAGTAGGGTTTTAAGAAGGGGTTCAACCCTTTCTCTTTGCCGAAACGCCAGAGCGAAATGAGGCTTCTGTAATTCAATTCAGCGATGTAATGTTTATGTAAGCCCCCTCAGAAGTGAGACGCAGCGTGCTGTAAGTGATTGCGACGGAATTCAGGTTATGAAGGAAACAGGATTTTTTCCGGACATTTGCCATCGTTCAGTAAAACAATATAATTTAATTAATATAACAAATAATTTAACCTAGTTTGTAACTATGTATTAGGTTAGTTCTTTTCCTAAAGAAGAGATCAGATTGCAGATCTCGAAACGTAGTGTTACTTATTTCTTGTTTCACTGAACGATGGCAATGTCCGGAAACAATCCTGTTTCCTTTACAATCCTTCCATCGTTAAAAAAATAACCTTCAAACAAAGAATTCAGGTTATGTCGCCACACATTCTTTTTGCGCCAGCTTTTTTATGGCGCAAAATGCAAAATGTTTGCTCGGCGATTTTCACTTTTAGAAAAGAACTTTATCCTTTTAACTAGTTGGCAAGTTACGCTCATCACACTTTCTGATTCTTGAAAATATAAATATAAATGGCGAAGAAATCATGTTGTAAAGTAATGTATATGAGATCCATTAAACGTTACTTCAAAATTTTAAAAGACTAACCTTGGCAGGGATTGGGACTGCCTGTATTTAAAACAGTTGCCGTGCATTCACCACTGTTGCTATATCCAACAGCAATGGCTACAATGACACTGTTATGCGCACCCAGGTTAGAGCATTGCATGGTACTATAGGGTCAGTCCTTGGGCAGGACGTCACCCTTCTACCATGTAATACTCCCCTCCCTTATTAGGTTGGTTAACTGGGATATCTCAGTTTACGTCACATGTGCTGCTATTTACCGTAGACAATGCGCATCTACACGAAAAGAGATTAATTAATTAAGTCGTAAATTCTCAACATTACCTAGTGACCGTTACAATTTAAATACCTTATAACAGCGTTTTGGTTTTTCAGATTACGTAATGTTTAATATTTATTGCTTCCTGAATGACTGAGGCTAGAAAAGAGTATTTTTTATAAGACGAGTCAGTTTAGATAAAAAGAAAACATTTGAATCTTGGTATTAATTTAAATCATATAAATAAAGAAACTACTATATATGTTTTTGGATTGTTGATTTACGAATACTGTACTACCTCTTAAGATGTGTTATTCTTATTATAGTTAAATATTTATGTTCTATTAGGATCTTAATAATAAGATAGGTCTTCCACTTTTACCTGATATAAAACAATACGACCATTGATAAACATTTTTAAGTTATCCATAATATTTATAAATATCACCACATGTTAGTGTTTTTAATAATAGTTAGCAAATTCAATGTCTGGTTTTATTATAGGAAGAGGATCTACGTTTATTTCCGGGAAAGTTATATTTAATTGTTTGTTTTAACTGACTGATGCAACGTATATTCGATCAGATCACGAGTAGGGATCACTGTAAACTTTACTGACCTAAATAAAAAAATATGGTGAAAAACTTTTGGAAGGAACAATAATTTCACGTTGCAGATCAACAGCGATAAGAAGACACGCATATTCTGCTCACGTGGTTATGAGATTTATCGATCCTTCATAATACCTATATATGATGGATGACTCAAACACGATCATGATCTAGAAGCTAGGGAGGGATATTTAATTCTTAGTATATAGCGTAACGTTTATTTGTCAATAAGGAAACTAAAATTGCTATTACTACATTACCTGTCACTAAATGCATATTCTTAAAGTTTAGAAATATATTTTCTATGAAGCACATCATTATTTTTAAACATAGCACAATGAAAACAGCTTTTTCGTACAGTAAAACATGCAGAATTATATATGTTTATAATAAACATGCACTCTAGTAGAAGTGATACGATATACGATAACAAGTAATGCTACACTGTTAGCTCTTAATTAATAATATTGCATACAGTGTATAAGCATTAAAATGTACCAACTTTCCATTCTTATCTGTCAATTAAACTGAATTACTTATGCATAAGCTCAGTATTGCACAACGTAGTTTCTTTACACAGAAATGATCACGTTCACTATAACTCATGCGTCCCGCGTGAACTGATTGTGTTCCGAACTCGCACTGATGATGTCGTGTTTGTTTTGTTACTAATGGACAGTATCATTTGCAATATACAGAGCAATACTTTCAAAACCTTACAGTCGTCTAAGAAACAGTGTTTATAATGTACATAACGAAATTTAAGAGCAAGGCAACAAATATAAAATTGTTATTTACCAGTTTGAAGAGTATTGGCTGAACTTACAAGTTACAAGTCCCTTAAGAATAAGGATTGTATTCGACATTCAATTTAACGTCCACTAGTTCTTTCATATTAATCCGATTACAAATTTAGGTTACACTAAGCTTCTTTAACTAAATTTTGTGGGTTTTTAAATCGTTAAATGGGTTTTCATGGAGACGAATATATGTATTTTTCGGCAATATACCGTTTAACCTTTTATAAATCATAATATTATAGTTGTAACGCAGAGTAGTGAAAGCAATCTTACGTGTTTTATTTGGCTAATCAATTCTAGATTTACTCAATTCATTAACTATATATTAGTAGTGATAACCACAGGATAGGAAAATGTTTTAAAACAACATCAAAACATGCTTTAATTACATTTAAATGAAAACTTTAATTTCTCATACGTACTCTTTCTAAATAGAAACATACAAATGTACATTACGTTAGTGCAGTTAAAATGTATAGAAGTAATTATGTACATAACTGGTCACACACGTGGGAAGGTCTGGAACAGGTTCCGGCAACAAACACTGCTTCTAATTTGGCGCATTAGTTCTTTACAAAGAGATTTATTAAATTTGTATTCTCACAACGTTTTTCTTTTCCATATCTAGTTTTAATATGATTAATTGGAGCGCTAATAATAATTTTCTTTGTTTTTGAAATTCAGAGGCATTACGAGAACGTTGCATATTTAGTTCATATATATTCTTGATTGTAATTGCAGAATTTTTACTCAAGGAGTAGTTTTCCTCCAAACTTATATACATTAGTAAGAACCTAACAGAGCCTTATTGCAATCATGTTGTTGTACACCGGTCAGTTTGTCTGTCAATGTCTCCGTCCGTCTATGCGATAACTATAAATGGTAAGAAGATTCATGCGACCTGAAACTTATTACATGTGTTCATATTTGTCCAAGTTTGAATTATTTTGAGTTTTAGATCATACGGTTAAAAGTCACCCGTCTGTCTGTAGGTACCTCGTGGTCCAAGGAAGAACCTTATTAGTATTTAGGTTGAAAGTTCAAAGAGTAGTTAATATCTCCGTCTGTCTGTCCGTCTGGGTAATAACAGTTCACAGTAAGGTCGTAGAGACTTTAATTAGTCGTGTCGGTTCCGCTTAGCCCTAGGTAGAACTCATTTAATTTTGGGGTATAAAGACCAAAGGACAGTCCGTTCTTATTAATTGTTTAACCAGTGTATTCAAAACTAACGAAACATCCTTTTTCCTTGTTGTTGAGCTTTATTCGTCAGCCTTTTTATCATGGCCGAAACTAAATTCGTTATACTTATAGGTGGCCATGTTCAGCAGGCCTGTGCCACAACATCTACTTGGGTACTGACGTCGATTGGCGTTTGCATCAGTCTAAGATATGGAAAACATAAGATTCATAAGAAAAACTGTCATGCTCCTGAATGCTGGACAGCAACGACGCTTATAATAACATTTCCATGATTGGATATGCAAAATCATTGAACTTAGTGTAGCACAACAAAGTTGAATGTTAAATGTCAAGTCTATAAATCAGTTCATGTTCAAAATATTAATATGACATACATAATGAACCATTTTTAGTTCAATTGGATATTACAGTTCAGTTGAATCCGATTAGAGCATTGCAAAATAAAAGGACTCTGGAGAATCGTGTTTTATCTCTAGGATGCAGAATAGAGGCGTTTCGAACTTATGAAATAATGAAATGTGATAATTAGACTTAAGTACCAGTAATAGAGCCCGGGCTGAAACTTGAAACAGAGCCATTGTCGTCTAGAGTATTGATCTAGACTTGAATGTACGAGGATCTTATACTTATAAGGTTGTTTGTACTCTTGGCATTTGCGTGGATAAAAGTATTGCTGCTACCGTCTTGTTTGATATATCATGCTGTTCAATTTTATAGACACAGGAGGTTAACTGCTGTTTTAAATAAATGTAAACAATCATCATTAATCCCACATTCATTCTGATTAATCATTTCATAATGTGATTAATAGAGATTTTAGATTTCACTGTAGTAAGTACAAACTGGATTTGTTGGGTTGTACACAACTCGAAACATTATTAATATATTTTATTATCATATGACGTAAGGAAATTATACTGTTAAAACTAAAGATATAAGTAAAATTTTTTCTTATAATGCCAAATAAAAATGCCAAATAAGTTAAATTTCAAAAATGCTGAATCCCGTTTAAACAAAATGTTTACTATAAGAATTAAAAATTGTATTTTATAACATTCAAATGTTGATAGATTGACTTAATATAAAAGACATTATTAGAATAGTATGCATTTCATATTATCTAAATTAAAAACAAAATGTCAGGTTTGCTGTGCTATCTACATTGTTTCTAGAATAGGTTTAATCTATAGATGTATATTGTTTATATATAGTCAACACACACACACACACACACACACACACACACACACACACACACACACACACACACACACACACACACACACACACACACACACACACACACATATATTGTGAGACAGAAATTAACACACTTGTTACGAGTCCTAATTTATAACTCAAGAGAACCCTAAGAGAGAAATTACAAAACCCTTTATTTGAACTGAATCACTGCTGTTTTACAATACTTTCATCTGTAATAAATTAATAGGGAATGATACAAACAAAACAGGTTATTTATTTTCAAGTGAAGTATGGAAGACGTCGATTCATTTATGTTAGTGATTCAAATTTATATTATAATCTATTTAACCAATATATTACTAAAGTCATGAGTAATTTTAATTATATTGAGACTATTAACTATTCTCATGTAAGCATATACTGAACCAAATAATATAAGTATGACATTCTGAAACAACAATTTTAACCAAATCGATTTAAACTTTTTAGTAGAACAATACATTACCTTGTGTATGTGTAGTGTGTGTATTAGTGTGAGTGGGGCGACTTCCTGCCGCATTGGCCGCATCACCCTGTAACAATGAGAAAAGACATCATGAAATAATGTATCATGGTAAACCATAGAGTTCCCAAAACCAATATAATTATAGAAATATACGTTAAATAAATAAATAGGTTTAATACTAAGTATATTCATGGAGCAAATATGTAAACTTATGTCTAATATTATCATATAAATTTAGTTACCTTAAAATGTTGTGTAGTGGAGAGTCATTGTTGTAATTAAATGTAGTTCTACACGCACGCATACTTTCACACTTTCCCATTCAATCATCATTCATACTTTGTTTATTTTGCAACACACGTGGAATAGTGTTACGTGATAATGTCAAAGAGGGGACGACAAGCCGACGCAGGACCGAAGCAACCTGAAAATAATCAGAACAAAACACTCGAATCACAAATACGACATCAATTAGTAGGCTAACTTATAATACCTTGAAATTTGACTAAAACTGTAGTTTCAGAATGGCATTAAATTTACACCTGAATTGTCCCATATACTTTCGGTACTGTGTCATCCCGCATTGAGGATAAGAAATATAGCCTACTGAAACATGATTTCAAATTAACAATCAAAACATAATTAGTAAATTAATAAACTAATTATTTAGCATATATAATATTGTAGTGATGTAAAGTGAATATATATATGTATATAAGTTCCGGTAGCCAAGTTGTCTAAGACGTTGAACTTTGGACCTAAGCTAGAGATAGCACAGGTTTAAGTTTTGTTTTTGCACTGAAAAATTAAAAGCTAGTATATATGATATATTTTAAACTAAGTGGGATTAATGTGTCTTCAAATGTCTGATGGAAGTATCATTTAAAGTAAAACAATCTATTATAGTTTGATAAAACGTCGTGGCTATTCTAATTAACAGTGAAATTTTTACGCATGTAATGTTTGTTAATGTAGATTGTCTTGATAATGATGTTAAAAAGAAAAGTGAGGTCACTAACACGCTGAGAAAAGAAATGACTGACGTCAAGGAAGACCGTCATGAGTACCTTAATCACCAGTCCAACTCGCGGTCGAGTCCTCATTTGCGCTCCAGCAGCCGAAATCGAAATGGCGTGTGCTGGTATCACTGGAGGTTCGGGACCAAGCCCAAAAATGCACTATTCCCTGTCAGGACGCTGCCAGACCTCGGGAAGCGAGCCGGGAATCACTATCAAACCCACACTAATGTCAATCCGCCGTCTCTTTATCACGGACAGAGTGAAGAAACAGTCATTTCTTGTATACATTGGAATAGATGTTTGTCCATCCAAAATTATGCTTTAGTGGGGAAGGGTAAAATAAGAGATTTTGCAAGGAATATTTTCACCATCACTTAAAGTCTCATTTATTAAAGACGAAAATAGCCAGGTGCTGTTCTGGATCTATGACGTACAAAAAAACGAGAAAAACTGTGTATTACTGTAATATCGACTCACAATTAGTAATATGAGTTTTCGTAATAGTGAATTACATTGTAAACTGCTTATAAATAAGATAATAAAAAAAAGATTTTTTGGCTAGTAAAAAAAGTTTCTGTAGTTGCTGCAATTGCTATTTTTTTTCACATGAAAAGTTAAACCAGAAATGTCCAAGTATTTGTAAATATAGAATATTTTTTTTAATTAAATTATGTTGTATTAAGACAATTATGATAGCTTTGTTATATATACTGTATACTCTTATAACTAAGCATGAAGAGAAGCAATAATAGGACTGCTACTGTGGGGAGTTAACATTGTAACGCCTGGCGTTTAATTTAAATTACTTTCTATGAGTAACGCGCTAAAGTCATACCAATATGATCAGTGTTACTGCCTTTTTGTTTTACTGAACGATGGCAAATGTCCGGAAAAATCCTGTTTCCTTCACAATCTTTCCATCGTCAAAAATAACCTTCAAACAAGGGAATGAACTTATAATCAAGAAAATCAAGTGCTATATAAGTTTTTTAGTTATATTTGTTTAAATTATGCTCAAAGTTTTGTGTATACGGTAGCAAAGTCCTATAAAGCATTTGAACTTTCACTTCGGTAATTTTTAGAAACTCTACATACATGTACGTAATATGATGTACTCATACAACGTTCACTGTATGCTCCGCATCAGACATTGTTGGAATTATTGACAATAGGCAGGCTTGTGACGTAATTTTAATTGCGTAATAAACTATGTCTGCCATTGTTTTGTTTTTTAAAACACTCTGGAGAAAGTCTTTGTGATGACATATATGGTTGAAGTGCAATATTTTGTACATTCTTTTGTAACTGACTAAGCAATATTAGAATGGTAATGAATAATTGAGCTCTTGGCGTTTCTTCTATAACATAATTTAGAAGTATACAATAAACAAGTGAGAAAAAAAAATCCTAATACTTAAATATTATATATAATGGAAACGGCTTCTCTAAGGATAGAACGAGTTATATCCAGTCAAGGACACGCACTTCAAGTCAGTAGGTTAATTTGTTGTAGATATATTCCCCTGATTGATTGGCAAAGCTATTATTCAGTTAATTAAAATTCCAGTTCAATATGGGTTCATGTTTAGTTTAGTGTTAGTGTTCAAGTCTAGAAACCATTTGATCCAACCAGGTTACCTTAATATATTTCATATAAAGGGAGACTCACCTTAGTATACTACTCTCAGATTCTAAAAAACTACTTTTACATTTGTTCTCTATTTTGAACTCAGTAAAATACCTCATTATCAAAAGACATAATAAGCGAGATTATGTTTTAATGAGTCTGCACGTTTGAAATAAAATAAATTTAAATGTGAGAAAATTTATAATTACCAGTGATTTTTAATACGGCCGCACTTCAATTCCTCTAATGAAAAAAAGTTTCTATTTATAACCTTATTCTGTTGCAAACGATTTAAAGTTTTTTATCGTCTCTAAAGTAATGCGTCATATAACGTGTGTAGAGTCTACTGGATCTTGTGACTACGAATATTTATAGGAAAACTAAGCATATATTTTAAGTGAAAACTATTTTATAGTCTCAAAACATATAAACCTCACATAAAAAAGCTATCAATTGGGAAAATTTCAAAACAATAAAATAATCTGTTACATTTAAAAAAATACTGAAACATATAATCCATCTCACGTTTATGTTATGTAAGTCCAGTCATTTAGGTAGACAATCTTTGTTCAGAACATTTAGATGTTACTTTGGTAGTTAAAAAACTATTTTGTGAAACAACTGATGTTTGGTTTTGATTTTGCTTTGGTCAGTTGCATCTTTTATCTTTTGTAAGTTGACATTGTTTATACTCATCAATTTTAAAGGAAATTACTGTGAATACAAAGAAAAAGTAAGAATGAGAAGACCAAGCCTGAAAGATACGCATAATAAAGATTATAAAACCATAAAAACGTTACATTAAAAACAACCAATCGTCAGACTCAGAAATTAACGTCAAATCACCGTCAGGTAAAAAAATACAGATTGAAAATATGTAAGGAAGGAAATGTATATGAGATCTACTAAAACGTTACTTTAAAAACATCACATGACCAACCTTGGCAGGGATTGGGACTGCCTGTGCTTAAAGCAGTAGCCGTGCATTCATCACTGTTACTAGAACCAACAGCAATGGCTGCAGTGACACTGTTATACGCACCCAGGTTAGAGCATTGCATGGTACTAGGGTCAGTCCTTGGGCAGGTCGTTACCCTTCCACCATGTAATACTCCCCTACCTTATTAGATTGGTTAGTTGAGACATTTAGGTTACGTCACTTGTGCTGCAATCTACCGCAGACAATATACATTTACTCAACAAGAGAATAATGTAGATCTATAACTTTCACTGACACGTGGTGAACTTTACAGAATAATTACTGGGTTATACTGTTTAATGTTTAAGATTATATTATTTTTAAGTATTTATGATGACTGAGTAAATTTAAACAAGAAAATAGTATTTTATGTAACAAAGCGGTTGATATTTAAAGACAACTTATTCTATTCTCGGTTGCAATTTAAGTAATATTAATGTAGTGCTTACTCCATTCATAAAATGTTGTTACGTTTGACGTAGAATTTCGATCCAATTCCTCCCAAACTTTCAAGTGCACAATGTGCTGACTTGAGAGATGTATCAATATTATTATAGATACTTTTAAATTAATATTAGGATATGATATGATAAGAATTCCATATAAATGATAAGAATAAGATTAAAACGATGAAACCTGTGCTAAACATTGAACCACATCGGGCAAGTGTACAAAGATTACAAGCGAGTTGATATTGAAACCATTGTGAATTACGTTTCTGTAGAATCTTTTTAACAATGGAATTTATAGATTTATAAACCTCATGGAATCTTTCCTTTTATTAAATATACTTAATAATATCATCTGTTAATAATTTACGTTCTGTTCTCACTGATACTGTGTTGGAAGTTAGCCCACGACCACAGGTATCGGAGGTTACTACCATTACCAACGTCCTGGTGACGTCAAAGGAGACGAAACGAGGACCAACTGGTATTTGAATATTAATTTTTAGTTCCAGAAGTGGAAAATGATATTGTGTATCACAAGAGATTTGTAAACTAAACCGGTAAATGTACCAAACCTTGTCACTACGCTATCAAAGCCTAGGGAAAAAGCCGGGGATCAGCGGGAAGTGATCTCGCACTAATGTAATTCCGAAGTTTCTTTATTAAGGACAGATTAATGAACAGCCTATTATTAGGGACACTGGCGCAAATGTACATTTTCCCCAAATCTCTGATATAGAGGAGAATGTTGAGGAAAAGCTGTGAGCGCTTCGCAACGAATAACATAAGCATTCTTCCCACGGTTTCGTGCCGTTGAATATATATATTTCCGACTCAGACTACTTTATGTGGAGTTTAATGATAGCAGAATTAGCCAACACTCATTGTTGATTTCTAAACTTCCGTTCCACTGTGATCACCTAGTGGATGTCCGATGCCACTCGTAGGTTGATCAAACAGCCTCGTTTTTGGCAAGTGGCATGATATACTGTTAACGCTTGTAAATTTTGTAAATTTAGATTTAATCCAACACTAATAGTAATACTTTTTAACATAAACAACTAGTCTACTCTTACAACATTGTCTAGTTGAATCAGATAGTACAGATACAACGTAAGGTGACCTACGCATGTTCACATAAAGCTTATAAATGACACAATCAATCTGAGTTTATTCGTTGACCTGGAAGAAATCGATTATCAGCCACGCTACTTTTAGTAGAATAAAAACGACACAGCGTCGAACGAGATGCAAAATATAAAACTACCATCTTTCCTTAAAAATTTTCTGGGCTTTTTATACTAAATACACTGACATTTAAGTAATATTTCATCACTGTCGGGATATTAAAAGGAAGAGAAAATCGTTAGTTATAATATCTACATATAATTAAAATATATTTCCTTTTTGGGGGTTATCTTTAGTGTGTAAAGCTTAAAAAAATAATATTTAACAACAAAATTAAATGTCATATTTTTATTTTTATTTATACTTATATTTATACTTTTCAATGTTGACCACCACTAAAACTCCCAAAAATTATGATTTTTTTCTAAGATAAACTTTCTAAAAAATTCAAGGTTGAGTATTTGAACTGTAAAAATTAGAAATACTAAAAGTACACCACGTAAAACAATAAAACAGTGAAGAAATACTTTTCAAAGTAAATAGCATAAGGGAGAAATGTAACAATATATTTCGGCAACAAGCAATTGTGGTGTCAATTTAACAGTTAAATACGTTTATTACATTTGAAAACTCACATAGTTCTCTCCTTTCCTTTGCGTGTGTCTAAGATACTATATACAGTTTCGTTCAGACTAAAAAGCCAAAATTAAGTCCGTCTGAAGAAATGCACTTAAATTGTGATTGTGAGCAATGTAAAACAATCGCGTGTATAACTTCATTGTAGAGTGATATATTGTGTTATCAATTTATGCAAATATTTAATCATCTGTACTGTGTCAGCGGTAGTGATAATAATTTACTTGTACGTAACGTAGTGGCTGGTGCCCGTACAGTAATTACAGCTAAATATACAGTAAAATAAGTAAGTTATAGTACTTCTGCTGTTCTATAGGTTAATAAGTCAAAGTCATGAGTTGCTACAATCTAAACTCACAGCTTTGTCTAACACCAATATTCAGACAACATATACAACTATACATATAAGACATCTACGTGAATTGTATTTTATAAAAATTTTTTTGTTTTGACTTATCAATTTGCAGAATATTCCAGTCAAAACGAAAGAGGTTCAGCCGTGGAGTTCGGGTCTTAGGTCGGAAGATGACTGAATGTGAACTCTGCTAACTTTGTCCGTATTAACTTGAAGCAAAATTATTCACGATGCCAATGCACTAAAACATTTTCAAAGGTATTAGATTTTAAAATTTTGTTTTCATGGTAACGAGGAATAATTATTGTTTATTAATAAATATACTACCCGTATGGCGTAAGTTAATTATAGAAATTATCAGGAAGAACACTAAAATTTTACCACAGAAAAACTTATTTATCTAATTTTGTATAGATTTTTACAGCATAATAAGTATATAAACCCATTACAGAAAGTTGCATTAAACAAATAGTTAGTGCCAGTCTTATGCTGGAGTAACATGAAATTAGTTTCATTTATTAGACCATGTTTGTTTTAGTTTTTGCAGAAGAACTATAATTTGACCCAACTCAGAAAATATTTATTTGCAAAATGGTAGTGTGGCCAAGCTAAGCGATATACAAACCTGTCCAAGCTGGGATTATTGACAAAATTCACCCTCTTTGGCTTTAATTTCTAAGATAATTATTTGTATATAGTAAAATAGTATGTTCCTAACACAGTAAAACATAACAAACATATGTGTAATCGTTAAGCTAAACAGCATGCTTGCTCGACAAGATTGATTTTGTTATGAAAACTTTATTTTTTACTGGTTGCATGTAACTCTCATTTATTTTTGGTTATTCAAACAATATTCTGGAAAATATGTCTTGAAGTAAGTTTTTATTAGATCTATTATAATGTTACTTATGAAATAACAAATTTATACCGGGATTGGGACTGCCTGTGCTTAAAACGTCTGCCGTGCATTCACCACTGTTACTAGACCCAACAACAGTGGTTGCAGTGAAACTTTTATGCGCACTCAGGTTAGGGAATTACATGGTACCAGGGCCAGTCCTTGGGTAGGTCGTCACTCTTCTACCATGTAAAACCCCCCGCCCTCCCTTATTAGGTTGGAGGATAGGGATATCTCGGAGTACGTTACGTGTACTGCAATCTATCGCAGACAATATGTATCTACACAACAAGAGAATAATGTAGATATGTAAATTCTCACTGAGACTTATTGAACTTTGAAGTATAAATACTATATAACTGCGTTTAGGGTTTTCAGATTATATTTTTATTAATTAATTATCATTTTCACACATGATCTGTAATATTTGCATGATAATTCCTTTCTACACAAACAACATTAAGTTATATAAAGGGAGAGGGACTGAAAGTAAATCCCTCTAAGACAGTAGTTGTACCATTCACTAGAAAAAAGAACCTAGAGTCTCTTTCTAGGCTGAAACTCGCATCCACTCAGCTGGAGTGGTCAAAGACAGTCAAATATTTAGGACTGACTCTAGACCATAAGCTTACGGGGAATGATCATCTTAATAATATCCTGCACAAAGCAAAGTGGGCGCTCATGACGTCCAGGAGACTTGCAGGAATCTCATGGGGCGTAAAACCCCATATAGCACTATGGCTTTACAAAGCAGTTGTAAGGCCTCAAATCACTTATGGTTCATTAGTCTGGTGGACAAAGGTGAATCAGGTAACTGCCAAAGCCAAGCTTGAAAGCTTACAAAGGCTTGGCACAATCTTTGTAACCGGAGCATTCAGGAGCAGTCCCTCAGCGACCCTCGAGGTGGCTTTAGGACTTCTACCTCTTGATGTCCATATAAAAGCTGAAGCGCGTAAGTCAGCTTATCGGCTGATGGTTGCTGGCTTGTGGAGGAATGGCGCGTCTAACGCGAGCCATGGCGCCATCACTGAAGCTGTAAACCCAAGCGCTATTCTCGAAATGGTCTCCGACACAATGAGAACGGAGTTCGTATTCAATAAGCCATTCTCTGTTGACTTCTACTCCAGAGATGAGTGGAAATCGCAAGATAACATCCCAACAATAAGAAAGAGCTTTGTCTGGTACACGGATGGCTCGCTTATTAAGGGTAGAACTGGATATGGAGTGTTTAGTCAATCCCCTAGAACTGCCCTTTGCGGCAGTTTGGGTCGGAACTGCTCCATATTTCAAGCCGAAATCTATGGTATCCTAGCCTGTGCCAACCTAGGCCTCACCAGAAGGTACCAGGGAATGAACATCTGTATAATGTCAGACAGTCAGGCAGCTCTTAAAGCTCTTGACTCCAACAGCATTTCATACAGGCTTGTGTGGGAGTGCTTTAACACTCTCTGCAAGCTTGGATCACGCAACTGTGTGCGTCTTGGTTGGGTACCGGGCCACACAGGCATAGGTGGCAACGAATGCGCCGA
Organism: Homalodisca vitripennis; assembly: GCF_021130785.1. Lineage (NCBI taxonomy): Eukaryota > Metazoa > Arthropoda > Insecta > Hemiptera > Cicadellidae > Homalodisca > Homalodisca vitripennis. The sequence continues at coordinate 22,179 of NW_025785903.1, read as the reverse complement.
CAGGCTTGCCAAAAGCGGAGCAAGCATGCCATACACCGGTCCAGAACCGAGTTGTGGTATAAGCAAGTCAGCCGCCTACCAAAGTATAAACAAATGGTCCAGGAAGACACACCGCTTGCGGTGGCAGAGTCACCAAGGACAAGCACTCGGCAAAAGACTGCTTGCCGATTCTAGCTCCGGATTCACCAGATGGCTGATGGGGCTGGGCAGGGATCGGGTTAAGCAAGTGATTGCCTTGATCACTGGACACGGCCACTTCAGGAAACACCTAAACACTCTAGGTTTACGAAATGAGGACTCGGAGTGTAGACTCTGCAATAAGTCTGAAGAGACTGCAAAACACATAATACTGGACTGTGAGAGACTGGGAGCAAGGAGAAGGGCTCTTTTCGGTGATAAACAACCAGGCGACGAACCAGATGCTAGTATCGGGGAAAAGCTTCTTAGCCTAATTAAGGGCACGAAGATAGGCTTACCCCTCTAACATCAAAGGGGCACACAATAAGCTCAGGTTGACGTGTGAGGATCTATGAATCCACCCCAATATCCCAAAGGAAAAAAAAAAAAAAAAAAAAAAAAAAAAAGTTATATAAATGTGCATATTCAAACGTGGAATTTAGTTGAGCGAAATTTAAGTACTTAGTAGCCTGAAGCATTTCGTTTATGTCTACTGAGAGGATGTTAAGTTTATTTTTCTGCATGATTTGTCTATATGACCGCATGTCGATAGTAAAATGAGCTATATGCTTAAAATTTAGCATGCAAACTTAGCGAAGCCTATTACTCGACAGGTATTGTAGCGTACTCGTACCTTTTATACATAAAAACACAGTAAAATAAATGGATGTGGCCCATGTAAAAACACGATAGTGGAACATGTAAAGTTAGGAATGTTTTAGGAAAATTCACAATCAACCATGCTGTACTAACTTATCTTGCCTTTGCCTGCATAGATTCTAATTCTAATCAAGTAATATATACAAAAATTGCACACCATTGGCAAGGTATTCTGAAAATCATAAAAAATCGATTTGGGTTTGACGTTAAAATGGATCGATAAAATACCAACATATCGTGACCTGATGAATACTGCAGTAGATTATAATTTTAAGAAAACACGGAGAAAACTCTTAAATTATATTAAGGCCAATATCCCTTTAAATTTTAGAGCCTTTAATAAAATTTTGATAATTTCCAATCGTTACTAGACATAAAATCTTTCGATAATAATATGTACTTATTTTATTTGTCAGCTGTGCCATAGAGATTTAATTGAAATATTTTACACCAGCTGGCTTTATTACATTTTAGGTGTTATGTGTACATTTAGTTGTCTTATTAGTAACGTGTTTGTAACAAATTAATTTCTAGCAAATTAAGAAACAGTGTACACAAATTTTGCAGTAACCTATTTCGGAGACGTAAATCATTCAGATTGCTCAAGGGTGAAACATTGTTTTATTTAACAAAGCATACAGGCGTCTTCTGTATGAAAACCAATTTTAAATTTTCGACATGTTGTCGTAGTGGCTTGATATAACGTGGAATTATATGTGCATTGCTGTTCCCAGTGAGAGGTTACAACAGTTAGTGAAAGTTAACCCACTCGTCAACTGAAATATGGCATCTTCACTAAATCTTTAAATCCGAGTGTCCGCAAGAAGAACCTGAAGGTCCGCTTGGTACCTCTCAAAATGGTAAATCAAAATATTGTATTTGCTTTCTCGATTGTAGCCCTTGTTGTGTTTGTATAATTTTATGTTCATTATAATAATTATGCATGAGTTACAGAAACTATCATTAGTCTACAAAATAATAAAACAGCTTAACTGTTGGTTTTTATAAAATATTTATAAATTCGATATTTTTATCGGATACAAATTACACTAACACTTACAACATTTAGAATTTCACAAGTTCCTAAATTGGTTTCATTAGCAAACTGATAACATGCTAAAATAAATTTGAAATCCTTGGTGTTTCATCTAAAGTGATAACCTTGTATGTAGACTTGTTATGAGGGTATTAATTTACCTTTTAAGTTAGGGCGAGGCAAGATTTCAGGTTTAAAGCAGCACTGCTTTTTTATTTTAGATTCTTTTAGAATAGTTTGCATGTAGTTGTGTTACAAATTAAATCTTTTCTGCGTAAGAATAGGGTATATGTGTAATTTACTTAACAAGTGTAAGGACTCACCATCAAATCAAATAGGAAAAAAGTTGGAAAGACTGATTTATAAACTTCATGCACGGCTAATATGAGTGATGACTAAAAAGCGTTTCATTTCTTTAGCAAAATTAAACAAAGATATTCTTAACGTTATTGTATTCAAGTCAGACAATCATCAATATTGTTCTTTAGAACACGTAATAGAATATGTATAAAAAGAAAGAAAAAGCACACTACAAGGAAGTAAATGACGTTGGTCTCATAACAACCCAACTCTAATCATCTTATGAAATAAACCAAGATTAATTACTTCTGAGGAAATACATTTAAATTTTAAATTGTAAACAACGCACACACATTCATAGACTGGTGTCAAGAGAGATTAGTTATATTTTTAATTTATTAATCTATTTAATCAACTGTACTGTTTCAAAGGTTTTGATTATAACTGAAAAGTATGTAGTGTAGAGGATGGAGCCCATACAGTAATTAACTATAGCTAAATGTACAGTAAAATAAGTAAGTTACATTACTTCTGCTGTTCTATAGGTAATAAGTCAAATTATTAAAATGCTACAATATAAACTCAAGGCCTAATTTTTAACATCAATATTCAGACAGCATCTACAGCCATAAAACACTACATCTAAGTGAGTTATATTCAATGAAAAATGTGATGTTTTGACTTATCCATTTGGAGAATTTTCCTGCCACAGACACAAGGGCTCAGCCATGGTGTCAGGGTCACAGGTCGGAAGAAGACCGAACATTAACGCTTGCTAACATTGTCCGTATTGACTTGAAGTAAAACTAATCAGGGTTCCACTCTACTGAACAATTTTTCGAAAGTATTTGATGTTAAAATTGTGTTTTCATGGTAACTAGGAATAATTATTGTTAATTAAAAAATGAACCAATCCTACAGCTTAATAAGTTGTATAAATTCTAAGAAAGAGAGATTGTGTATAACTTTGCACTAGGGTTTTAAATGTTCAATGTGTACTTCCGTAATGCTATAGATTGTAAATAAAATAATATAAGTTTCTTATGTTTTGGCTATCAAACATGTACACGATTTTGTTTTGGAAACTTTTTGCTCAAAATCCGTGTTAATGCGCTGTTTTTCCTATATATATTTTGCGGGGAAAAGCAGTATTGCATTAAAATACAATCTAAATATATATTTTTGATTGTTTAATCCAGCTCTATAGGTTGGTTCTAGATAAGTTACTGTGAATAAAGGTAGTTAGAACGTAAACGTGAATTATATAATATGCATTTAAAAGACAAAGTTTTATTTTGCATAGGGCAAATAAGAAAATATAATTAGATTTATCTTACTAGAGGAAAGATTTTCATTTCAAATTCTTGTCGTCTGTAAGTGTCTTGTAAAACTTATTAGACAACGACTGCAATTTAGTTATTTATTAGAAAGTAATCTTATAAGCTTCTCTGCTATTAACTTTGGTGTAGTGTATTTAGAATTTAATTTTTCATTTTTGAATAACGTCTTCTTTATCTTCATAAAATCTAGTTAAAAATGTATAAACAAGTGTAATTGCATCATATAAATTAAGTACTATATCATTTAAATTGTAAAAACTGTCATGAATTGTTAAAATTTTTGTCTAGTTTTAAATAAAAATTCATTTCTCTAACAAGGATAGCCTTGTTTTTATATCTCTATACAAATACTCGGACAATTTTATTGAAAAGGAGAAAATGAGATTATAAGTTCACTATTTAGTTGTCATTTATTAAGGGGGGCAATTATATAAGGTCTATTAATTATAGACACATCGCTCTCCAAAGATATGTTTTTAATTGTGTTAAACAGCGTTAGTTTTTAGTCTCATGTGTAGAGACGTCCTCTGAGTATTCATAATTGTTAGTTTTATTATATATTGTACATACAACCTTAAAGGAATAAATAATGGGATTATTCGACTGGCACTGGCACTAGCTATTTTGTAAACAGCTGGGACAATATTCTTTGGTTTAGTTTGTTTTGGATATTATTCATTTAAGTCCTTTTCTTTGATGTTCTATGTCATCTTTTTTCTATAATTTATGTTATTGTGTGTTTGAATAATTTGCAAACAATTTAAATCCAAAAATACAATTGTGCATTTCTGATTTTTTTAGTATTCTATACCAATAATAACAGGTAAGATGATTGAAGGATAACGTATTGTTCAGTGAGATAACATTCAGAGGTAATTAGTTTGTAACTTTTATAAATCTATAAAGTCTTAAAAACACTTATTTTTAAATATATATTTAATATATATTTTTCATATCATGTCATATTTTTAAAAATGTTTTTTTAAACTTAGGCCAACCTCCTAATTAGACAAATTTAAAGGCTTCCCAATTGATTTCAATTAAATTTCCAACAGTTTTGATATTTTGCTTTTTATAACAATATACAAGTGCTCCTGTACATCAAGTAATGTTATGTTGAATATCATAGATAGATTTTGAATAACAACTAAATACTAAGTAAATAAAATTATAAAATTCCTTGAAAATATAAAACCAATAAATAAAATTATATATAACTAAATTTTAAATATAAATTATTACTAAAAAATTTTTATTTGTATTAAAATACATTTCAGAATTCGATGTATACTTTTGCTAGACTAATACAACATGAGGCGTTTACGGATCTTCAGAGTAGCTTAAGTTCCAACATAACTCTACAGTCGCGTGTAATTCATTTTTGGGAGCCATGTCTCCTGATTGATCTGGTTTTGGAAACCCTTCACTTAATGAATTTCGATCACCTTAATTGTAGTCAAACATTTTGTCAATGTTTGAATTGAAGTATGTTTTATTAGTTTGATTACTTACTCAAACTATGGGCGGTTTCCTTGCATCTTACAACTTGCTCAGGTACTAGGAGTTTATATTTGGTTTATTTTGTGATAAAACATTTAAAATGTTAAGCATTATTACTTTCAGAGTTAATAATATCTAGCATTAGTGTATAGATACATAAAATAATAATTTAACTGTTCTAATAACCTAAAAACCCTTCAATATTTTGAGATTCCTTATCCGTTTCTATATCTGTGATTATCGTTTGGTTACGTAATGAAAGAAAAATTAAACAAAGTATTTATAATGTTTTAATTTTTGACTCAAAAGAATAAATGCTAAAGAATATCTCAATAGTTTTGATGGGATTAATAATGTTTAATCGTGACATGTAGTGAAAGTATAGGTGAGAGATTAAGATCTACCAAGTGACAAGTCTAACTTTGCGATTTATTTCACCTTTTCTCAAACTAACATTCAGTTCATCAGAAACCGAGTAACTTATTCTTAAGTGGTAAGTATACTGAGCCACTGCTAGTGTATTAAAAGCGAAGTTACTATTGGAGAGCAAGCCAAATATACATTACCGGGGACCAATCCAATCGCAATTAACTTAGGTTTAAGTAACCCTAGTCGGATAGTGCCGTTCATTATTGTCTCTGACAGTTTCTGACAAGCTGGTGTACTACCACAAGTCTGACGTTGATGACTTTCGTTATGATTAAACGTTCAGTATTATTTTAGTTACATTTCCATAGATTCTCTTAGATACTTGAATCTACAAGAACTTGATACGATATATTGATAAACTATGTTTTCATAATTTAATTAGAGACATTTTAGTCCTAATTTTATTTATTAATTGGTCTACCTCTAATAATATCAAAGCGTATTTTAATCCTGCATAAAGAACATCGAAGTCTGTCTCTCTATCTTTTCCTTTAAAGAATCGTAATTTGAATTATTTATTCTAAAGTGGTGAAATTTGGCAAGATTATATCTCGTACTTTTCTTATTTTGATGGTCAATAATTCCCTCATTCGCTAAGTGTTTTTGAGCTTTTAATACTACATAACACTTTTAAAATACAAAAGTTATATTAAATTTATATTGTCCTCTCATATCTAGTCACTTCATTTGTAATTTAGATTTTTACGAATATGCCTAACTCAATATCCCGAAAATTTATTAAAGAAATGTAAACCGTAAATTTGAATTAATCAAATTTATTATTTACAATGTGCACAAGACCTCTGGGCTAAGATTAAGTAGTATTAAATTTAAATTTTAACTATCCCTTATCTTAAAAGTGAAATATTATGAAAACACAACATTCTTACAGTTATAATTAAATCAATTCTTTTAAAAACAAATCCTTAGTATATTTAATATGTTTCATGCAAATAATTCAGAAAGTAAATCCATCTCATTTTAATCTTGTCTGCATAAATATTCGTTTATATCTGAGACAAAAATAATTGAAACCTATACTCATAGAGGCTGCATTTTAAAACTGTTTGGAATATAATGTCCTAAAAATTGTACGAATTATAATTTAAAAACATTTAGTGATATCACTTTAGAGTTTTAAGACACTCAATGTTTAGAAACACCTTGTGTATTTAAAAGTACGTAAATATCACAATTACTAAAGGTTTTTTTCAAGATTTTGATCGTAATTTGTTAATATAAGAACTTTTCAAAGTGTTTATAAGAATAATGAAATATTGTCAAATATAATTCCATGAAATATACATTAAAAAGAATGTGCCATGTAAATTTCTTACCAAAATCCTTGTAAGTACACATTTGTAGCTGACCTTCAGTTAAAACTTCACAATTGTTCGTAAATACTATTTTCTGTCTGTCTGTCTGTCTATCTTCTTCATTTCTAATAGAGGAAAACCGAGTTCAGTAACGTTGCATGACTCCCAATGGGACTTTTATTATCGTTAGCGAATATTTCTCCATGGGTCTTATGGATAACGATAGTGAGAATGATAAAGTGGCAGAATAAATAAATTTGTAAATAATTGCACACAATTATATATAAATTAGTCAATGTCAAATGTTGGGGGTAAGATTTCATTTCAGCGCATCCTTGCGTTGCGCACGCAACTTCTTAGTTCACAGTAAGTTTTATTATTTGAACATAGCTATGGAATCTAACTTAATGTAAATGTTTCACTACTTAGACAAAAACATGTTCGATGATGGTGAATGTCGTAACCTACAATTTGGCTGATCGTAATCTTTGGAGGCAATTTCTTGTCTGTCTGTTTGTCTAACCGACAACTAACAAAATGTATAGCAAACTAATATGTACGAAGTTTCCATTTCGAGTACTTTGATGTAGCTTGAGAGAGAATTCCATATCAACATACTAAACAGTGAAGGACTCCCTGAGACCCTAGATCCCTTGTCAAGGATACGTAAACAAGACAATCTTGTGACTAAGCATTAATGATTTATCTTGCCCTCTTATGTCGTAAAACTTTCCCAACCGTAAGTTCAGTATCAAAGAAGTATTGTTATATACAGTGGAAACATTTCTTAGTTATTAGTATTATTCTTTTTTTAATGAATTAACAGTTAGATACATTGCATAGACACATATTTTAATCAAAATCTTAATGGAATATACGTTTTTAAAAACGTGAAGAGTCAAAAGATTTTTAGTAGCAACTTATGTTGCAAAGTAAATAATTTTTAAATTCTATTACAGACCATTGTTTTATATTTGAAGTTTTCTTATGTCTTGCGCAATGTAATAATGACGCTTAAAAACTAATTTTATTATTTTATGCATTAATGACAAATTCACACCATGTATTCAAACAACGCCTTTGTCCTTAACCACTTCTCCAGCCCTCAGGTTAATATGTACCAAGTTTGGTATTTGAGTACTTTGAAGTATCCTGAGAGAGAATTTCATACCCATATACTAAAAAGAGTTGCCTTGAGACCCTAGATCCTTTGTCAAGGATACGTAAGAAAGAGCATTATTGATTTAGGTACTGTTACAAACACGGCAAACTCTATTTATTAATTTAAATCATTATTGCTTTTTAATAGAATTACCAGTTAGATAGATTAAATAGACACGTTTTTATTGAAATCGACATCTTGATGGAATATAAATGGCCATATGCAATATAACGGTAGCTAATAACTACCGTATTTGTAATCAGATCTAGATTGAAGTTGGTGCAGACAGCAGTACATAGCTTGGATGAGTTTTTAAACAATGTCATTTAATCGAACGTTTTTTAAATAGTGGAAATTATCATTCATGCAAACATTATCATTAAAATATCTTCCAATATATACCCATTTATCTTTTGCGATCACTTTAGGAGTTCAACAATGCGACCATTCAAATTTTGTTAAAATAAATTACATATCTGGACTAAAACCTAAGATCGCGGGTAACATTGTGTGAATACAAGTTAAAATTTTACTTCCATGACCTGTGGTTAAAAAATTTCAATGAGGAGACATAATTGTTTATTACATAAATTTATTTCAGCCAATGTATACTTATTTTTTTATTAAAAATATACAGCAATAACGAATAAAGTATTTCAGTTATTTTATATTTTTGCATTTCAGTTTTTTTGATTTTTTTAAGTTCTTAAATAAAATAATAAATATATACACATAAAATAAGATGTACATTTTTGCTGTCGAACACTCATAGATGCACACACGTTTAAAATGCAGACAGCAACGTAAGTTGGAAATTGTGTAAAAAGTTCCGAATTCCGTTCAAAGAAAATTTTTATTATACGAGTATGAAGTTAAAATTTTATTTCATATTAAAATAGTTGATGGTTCAACCTAATACAAAATACATTATTAGAATGGTATGCATTGCATATTACATTAATTAGAAACAAAGTGTCAGCATTGCTGTGATATACTGTGTGGTATCTTGATTTTTCTAGAATACGATTAATCAAATAGTGAACATGGAAATATATATAGATAAAATAATTTTATTTGTGATTTAACTTTCCGGATTCCTATGGTTTATAGTAAAAAGTTTGCAAATGAGCACCCACATACACTACTATTGTAAGATAAACACGCTTGTTACGAGCCGTAATTTAAAACTGAAGTGAATCCCAAAATAATAATTTAAAAAAAACCTGAAAACTGAATCGCTAGGGTTTTACAATACTTTCATGTAAACTAAGTTAATAGGGAATAATATAAAACAAACAGGTAATTTTTTTACAAGTGAAGAATGGAAGACTGTGCGATTCATTTATGGTAGTGATTCACATTTATATTACAATCTAATTTAACAAATTATTACTAATTTTAATTATATTAAAATAGTATAGCAATTTTAATTATATTAAAATAGTATAGTAATTGTAATTATAATAAAATTATTAACTATTATCATGTAAACATATAATAAACCAATTAATATAAGTATGCCATTCTGAAACAACAATTTTAACCAAATTGATTTAAAGTAGAACAATACATTAAATAGTGTATGTGTCGTGTGTGTATTAGTGTGAGTGGGGCGACTTCCTGCCGCATTGGCCGCATCACCCTGTAACAATCAGAAAGACAGCATATAATAGTGTATCATGGTTAAACGTAGTTCCCAAAACTAATATAATTAGAAAAATATACGTTAATTAAATAAATATTTTTATTATTAAGTACATTCACGGACAAATATGTAAACCTTACTCTAAGATTAGCAGATAAATTTAGTTACCTTAATATGTTGTGTAGTGGAGAATTATTGTTTGAGTTAAATGTAGTTCTACACGCACGCACACTTTCACACTTACCCATTCAATCATCAGTCATACTTTGTGTGTTTTGCAACACACGTGGAGTAGTGTTACGTGATAATATCAAAGAGGGGACGTCAAGCCAACGCAGGAACGAAGCCACCTGAAAATAATAAGAACAAACCTGTCGAATCACAAGTACGACATCAATCAGTAGAATGGTTTATTTATAATAACTTACAAAAGAGTCTTGAGATTTGAATAAAACTGTAGTTTCAGAATGGCATTAAATTTATACCTAAATGTCCCAAATACTTACAGTACTGTGTCATCTCGCATTGAGGATAAGTAATATAGTATGCTGAAACATTATTTCTTATTAATAATCAAAATATAATGAGGAAATTATAAAACTAATGCTTATATAATATTGTATAGATAATATTGAAGTGGTGTTAATACAGATAGAAAATATGTAACGAAGGAAATGTATATGAGATCCATTAAAATGTAACTTATAAAACTTCTAATAACCAACCTTGGCAGGGATTGGGACTGCCTGTGCTTAAAACAGTTACCAGAACCAATAGCAATGGCTGCATTGAAACTGTTATGCGCACCCAGGTTAGAGCATTACATGGTACTAGGGCCAGTCCTTGGACAGGTCGTAGCCCTTCTACCTTGTAATATTCCCCTCCCTTCTTAGGTTGATTATTTGAGATATTTAGCTTACGTCACGTGTGCTGCCATCTACCGCAGACAATATGCACTTACTCGACAAGAAAATAATTTAGATCCGTAAATTCTCACTAGACGTATTGTGCTTTATCCTATAAATACTTTATACAAGAGTTTAATGTTTTCAGATTACATAATTTTTAATTATTATTGTAGTTTAAGTAGATTTTGACAAGAAAAACATATTTTTATTTGACAAACCGGTTGATATTAAAAGGAAATATATTCTCTTCTCAAATTCAATTTAAGTAATATAAATATATAGGTAAATCCATAGTTTGTTCTTGAAGTACACTCCTAATTGCACCCAATCTTTCAAGTGCACAATGTGCTGACTTGAAAGATGTGTCAATATTATTAAAGATACGTTAGATTTAGTATTATTAGGATCTAATAGGATGAGACTTCTACGTTTACCACACATAAAACATTAAGACCAACGCTAAACTTTGGACTTACCTTTTCATAAAAATTAAGTTCACAACTGTTAAAAGTTTATAAATATTAATACCGTTATAATGTAGTTTCTATAGAAACATTCCAACAATGGAATTGATAGATATTACTCTCATAGAATCCTTATTTTTATTAAATAATCTTAGTAATATCCTCCGTTAGTAATTTCCGTCCTGTTCTCACTGATGTTGTGTTGAAAGTTAGCCCACGACCACAAGAAGCGGACACAGGTACTACCTTTACCAACACCCTGGAGTTGTTTATGGAGAATCAAACTGAGGCAATACATTGATGACGTCAATGAAGACATTACGAGAAACGACTTGTGGTCGAATATTTATTTAAGTTACAGCAATGAAAAACGAAATTGTGTGCTGATATCACAGGAGATTTGAAAATTTAACTAGTAAATGTACCTAACCCTGTGAGTACGCCATCAGAGCCTCGGGAGTCAAGTCGTGGATCACTATTAGCCGCTAGTTTTCTCGCACTAATGTAATTCCACCATATTTTCTTTGTATATTTAGATTTAATTCATATAGGAAAGAACTAAGATCAATGCTTGTAAATATAAATATCTAGTACAGCTCTTACAACATTCAATGGCAATTTGCCTATTTGAATCACAGAGTACTGTTACAATGCAGGATGAACTAAGCAAGTTCATATAAAGCTTATAAATGATACAATCAATCTGAGTTTACTGATTGACCTGGAAGAAATATATTGCCAACCACGCTACTTTTAGTAGAATGAAAACGACACAGCATCGAAAGGTATATAAAATACAAAACTGGAATCTTTCCTTAAACGTTTTCAGGTAATATTTTAATCACTGTTAGGCAATTACAAGGGAGATAAAAACGTTAGCTAAAATGTTTGCATATAATTTAAAATATATTTGCTTGTCTGGGAGGCAGTTTTATTGTGTAAATATTAAGAAATATAGTTGTAGAACAAAAATTAATTATTTCATACGTTTTACAATATTGATACTTTTCTATATTGACCACTACCACAACTCGCAAACTGACGATTATTCTTTTCTAAGATGAACTTTCCCATACATTTCAAGAATCAGGTTTAGTACATGAACTATAAAAATTGGCTCTGGAATACTAAAACAATTAACATGTCAAGAATTACCTTTCAATATAAATATCATAGTGGGGAAATTTTAGGACTGGCTCCGGCAAAAAAAAAATAATAATGGCGCCAATTAACAATTAAATACATTTATTATTACATTTGTAAATTCGCAACGTTTTTCTTTTCCTTTGTGTGTGTCTACGATACTATACACACTTTCATTTAATCTTAAAAGCAAAAATTAAAAATGTTTAGGGAAATACACTTAAATGTTCATTGTAAACAACGTAAAACAATCGAGTGTATTACTTTATTAAATAGTGATAAGTTGTGTTTTTAATTTCTGCAAATATGTAATCAACTGTACTGCCTCAGCGGTAGGGATAATAATAGATATGTATGTGACGTATTGGCTTGTATCCATGCAGTAATTACACACAGCTAAGTATACAGTAAAACAAGTAGGTTATAGTATTAGGTATTAAGTTATAGTACTTCTGCTGTTCTACTGGTAAATAAGTCAAAATCTTGAGTTGCTACAATCTAAATTGAAGGCCTAATTGTTTAACATCAATATTCAGACATTTACAACCATAAATACAATACAACATCTACGTGAGTTATATTTAATGGAAATTGTAGGGTTTTGACTTATCTATTTGAAGAATATTCTAGTTTAGGCCACAGAAGATCAGCCGTGGTGTGGTGGTCTGGACCGGAAGAAGACTCAATGTAGACTCTGCTAACTTTTTCCATGTCATCTTGAAGCAAAATTACTCATGATGAAACTGTACTAAAGAAAATTTCAAAGGTATTAGGTTTTAAAATTGTGTTTTCATGGTAACAAGGAATAATTATTGTTTGTTAAGAAATAGACCAATCGTAAGGCATAAGTTACAGTTATATGCATTCTCAAGAAGAGAGATAACCTAGATCTTTAAACTAAGAAAATTAATAAATGAATGAATATTTATTTCTTATAGAAATAAAGATCACACATACATGGAAACATAAGAAATGATCTCCACATGGGCGTATCCTAATTATAAATATAGGTTGTGTAAACCTTTGTATGGAAAATATAACATATTGAGAACATGAACTTACAATATAAATATATATTATGTAACGTATAATATATACTAGATACCTACCTATATGAAAAAAAAGTAAGTGGGCATTAATGAATATAAAAGGGGGCAATAAAAAATTATAAAAATATATAATTACTAATTCAGTTAAAAAGTTTAAAATATATTTTATATTTTTTAATTCCTTGTTAAAAATATTTGTAGCTAGTTGCAAAATGCCTACTTATATTGCCCAAGTTGTTTTTAGTAAATCTTCGCCGCCGTTCCGCCGACCTCAAAACTATTGTCCGTCTCCGAGCTTCTGCTTCCTCTGAGGTTTCGGAAGCTCTCGGTGTATTATGTATATATATATACTCGTAATATAATAATAAAGAAAAAACAAATACATCATAGCTACAACATAGCAGGGGTTAGAGGATAACATGACTACCATACAACAACGGCAAAAATGATAATATAATGATGAATGATTAATAATAACAAGTTTAACATAATTTATCAATAAAGGTTTATTAGGAGTACAATACAAGTTTATTAGGAGTCTTTGAACCTCACACACTTATATACTCACGCCACACATAACCAACTCTCTCACTCTCTCTCGCTCTATCTCCCCCTTTTCCTGTCCCTACATTTACCACCATCAAAAGACGCTCTCTCTCAACACACAATCCTACACAGCTACAAAACATGACACTATCATACGCCAACCCACTGTAAATACTCCTGATGAACATAGAATCAACAATTAAGCTAGTGATGTCAATCATAGCTAGCATGTCACATCATCCATCTCATGATCAAGTATCTGTCAACATGACACAATTTTAGTGGCAGCACTGCAAATACAAGTAACCTACTATGCCAGTGAATGTGAATTATAGTATCACATTTTTGTAGTGAAACCGTACATCGCCGCTCGCACACCCACAGCAAACCATCAGGGAAGCGCGCGCCCATGGTGGCGAACGGGATGCCGGATCAAAACTAAACTAGGTAAAAAAAAAGAACACCGTGGTCAGCATACTCAGGTTCATTTACTAAGACACAACATAGGCCTATCTAGTCAATATAAATATATAAGTATAGATACTATAAATAAAAAAATAAAAAAATAAAAAGTGCCTGCAGTAGTATATTCCTCAAACAATCCTTATCAGGTGCACCTGCATACAAAAATTAGAAACGCCATAATTTGAAACAAGAAATGCCAATTCCACCCGGTATCCTTCGGCTAAGGGCGGGCTCCTAATGAAATCCAAGAAATAACTAAATAATATCTAAAACTAACTTAAAATTAAATAACAAAATATAAACTATATAAATGGCAACAATAACAATAACAAATAAATAAAGAATATGAGCAGGGTATCACAGATGTTGACTAGTAGCAATGTCCATCATGGTGGCCGTCCTTCAGCAGAGCGCAAAAGCGAAGGTTCTCTGCGACCACGCATGATGGAGAGATGACAGCAGAAAATCAACTCATCTCCTGGACCTCATCAGTGAGGGGCCGTAAACTTAGCCGCACATGTCAGAAGGAGAACAGCTCAGCAAAACTAACAAAAACACTTAATTAAACAAAATTTAAACTGAGCTACTCCTAACTTGTACACCACGGCTCGGAGTCTTTGCCACTCTACCGGAAAGGCCAAACGCCTTCAAATGGTCAGTGGCCTCTGCAGCCAATAAACCACACACACATACAGTATATAAAACACACATGAGCCGGGGAGATATAGGTATTGAATCGGCTCAGACTCCCCCCCCAAAAGGAGGAACTCCCCTCTGTTAATTTCTTCAAAATGAAGAACCAAACGAAATGCCTCTCCCCCCCAATGGTTGAAGAATTATAAACCGGAAACCCTGAAGTCTGCAGAAGGGAAAACCAAGAAAATCCAGTTGGAGGCAAGAAATCACTCCAAGAGTTGCGTGGGTACAAAGAAGAAAACAGAAACCTTGATCAGGAAGAAAGAGCAGAGGTGATCAGGCCTCTGGACCTAAAACCCTCCCGCACAGACTAAAGAGAAATCACGGATGACTCCGGCAAGGCTTCAGATGGGATATGTGCGCCTTCCTGAAAATCTTCCCGGACTGAGGATCTCCCAGTCGGGCAGTCACCGGAGTCAGAAACTTCAAGATGCGGTGGGGACCAGTCCACCTGTAACAAAGTTTAGCAGCTCTTTTATCCACAGCCGAACTGACTGGGTGAGCCTTGCAGTAAACTAGATCCCCCACCTGGAAGGGATTGGCAATACGACCTCGGTTGTACTTCCTCCTTACTAACTCCCTAGCCCGAATGAGATTCCGCCTGGCTGCCTCCCAAGTGGCTTTCACATTGGGAGTACCAGGAGGTGGCAGAAGATCGCTAATTTTCCAAAGGTTCGCCAAAGGGTTGTTTGGCGGAAAGCCAAATAATAACTCGAAAGGTACCGCCTTGTGACTTTCATGCTGGGCCGTATTAAAGGCAAATTGGATCCAAGGTAGTTTTTGATCCCAGGTGGTCTGATTTTCCGCATGAAAGGCAATGAGAGCAGATCGAAGATTGCGATTAAACCGTTCGGCGTGAGAAGGCTGAGGATAGAAAGGGGAAGTAGTCACATGGCGGATTCCGTGCCCAAAGCACATTCTTTTAAAGATATTGGAGACAAACTGTGAACCATTATCGGAAACTAAGGTGGCGGGGATTCCAAAGTGTTGAAAAAAATGGTTACGAAGTGCTTGCACCGTGAGCTGCGCGGTAGCACTCCGCAATGGGAACAACCAAACAAACTTGGAGAAGGCATCCACACAAACAAGTAGGAACTTATTTCCGGACTTGCTACGCGGGAGAGGCCCAACATAGTCAATGAAAACCTTCTCCAAAGGTTTTTTCCGCCACCTCAGATGACAAAAGACCCAACTTGGTATTTTGAGCGGGTTTGCTTAGCGAGCACAGTTCACAAGAACGTACTCGAGCTGCAATATCCCGGTCCATACCTTTCCAGATTAACTGATCCCTAATCTTCGCGATGGTCTTATGAATTCCTAGATGTCCGCCCACAGGAGAAGAATGAAAATACTGAAAGACCATCGGTACAAGAAAGCTTGGCAGCACTAACTTAGGTTTTCTCCGCTGCTTGTCACGGCAGCATAGAGCACCTCGGTACAGAAAATAAGGAGGGTGGGCACCTCCGTTTTTAAGCTCATTGATGATAGCAGTCAGCTCGGGATCCTTAAGTTGGTGTGGAACAAGGTCCGAAAATGCCAGAGGAAAGTCTAGGAGCACGCCACAACATGGCGGCTCTGATAAATTCTGGTGGTCGTTGGGTAAGTGATACATGCGTGACAGAGTGTCCGCTATGATATTTTGGGTGCCTCGCACGTGCTGCACTGTGAACTTAAGGGCAGAAATTTGGACTACCCAGCGACCAATCTTCCTGAGCTGACGGGGGTGGGCAAGGAGCCAAGAAAGTGCCTGGTTGTCGGTTTCCAACAAAAATTCTTTATGTTCTAGGTAACGCCTGAACTTATTAATTCCAAACACGACAGCCAAACATTCCAGCTCATAAACAGAACAACTCTTCTTCTCACAAGGGGTTAACGTGCGTGAAGCATAAGCTATGGGCTGCCGGATACCATCTACTTCTTGCGATAAAACAGCAGCAACGGCTAAGGAGGAAGCATCAGTTTGCAAGACGAACTTACGACTGAAATCAGGCATAGCCAAGACTGGAGGCTGCATCACTGCCTCTTTTAGCTGCTCAAAAGCAGTCTGTTGCGCTTCACCCCACTCAAACTTGGCACCCTTTTTCCTAAGAGAGTTCAGAGGGGCCGCCACTTCAGCAACATTGGGGATGAAACGACGATAAAAATTTATCATTCCCACAAAACGGGCAATCCCCTTGGCATCCTTAGGAGGAGGAAACTCCCTGATTGCCTGGGTTCTCTCTGGATCAATACAAACACCTCGAGAAGAGACAATATGACCCAGAAACGATATTTCAGGCTGAGCAAAACTCACCTTTTCAGGATTGACGGTAAGGCCAGACTCTCGCAGCCTAGTTAGAACTTCCTCTAGATGAGTCAAGTGCTCCTCATAACTCTCACTGTACACAAGCAGGTCATCCAGATAGTTGAACACGAACTTAAATTTGACATCATGAAAGATAGAATCCAGGAGTCTGGTGAGTGTCTGGGCCCCCACAGCCAAGCCCATTGGCACTCGGGTGAACTGGTACAAATTCCAAGGCACACAAAAGGCAGTGAGAGGTCGAGACTCGTGTTTTAGAGGAATCTGATGATATGCCTGATTAAGATCAAAAATGGAGAAATACTTGGCCTTACCAAACCAGTCGAAAGCAGAATGCAAATCGGGGAGAGGCACGGAGTCAATTTCTATCTGAGCATTGAGCTTTCGATAATCCAGGACCAATCTGGACTTCCCATTAGGTTTCGGCACTAGAAACGCTGGACTGGAAAAATTTGAGCAAGACGGCTCGATTACCCCACTCTTAAGTAAATCATCAATCATATTTCTCAGAATTTCCATCTTGGGCGGAGCAAGCTTATATGGATGGGAACGTACAGGACGGGTGTCTGTAAGACGAATCTCGTATTCCAAGAGATTGGTCGTGCCCAGTTTGTCAGTTAGGACTTCAGGAAAACTGGAACAAATCTGCCTTATGTCCTCAGCCTCTTTCGGCGTAAGATGTCCTAGTTGGTCAGGAGGAGTCAAGCTCTTATCTTCCATCTCTAAGGCAGCATTCCCACGAGACTCGACATCTGAAAAGGGAACGAGCACCCGCCTGGCGAAAGCAAAGAAAACATGACTGGAGGCCATATCCAAAATCATGCCAGTTTTTCAGATAAAATCTGCTCCCAAGATGAAAGGAAAAGTCAGGTCCTTAGCCACCAAAAAGCTCCAATCCCAAGAGAAATAATTAATTTTGATGTGAATCTGGGCACTACAGATAATAGGTAAAGGTGTGCGTGAAGCAGTCCAGCAGATAAGTGAACTAGGCTCAACCTGCCGTATTAGCCCAGAGGATTTTAGATCTTCAAAAAACGACAAAGAAATCAGGCTGCGTGCTGACCCAGAATCAACCAGGGCCTTCTGCACCACATTCCCCACAAGTACATCCAGTTGTGGGCAGGTTGAGCGGGCAGCCCTTACTCCCTGCGCAGCCAGAGCAGCAACCTCCCCTCTCGGCCAACGATGATAACTGTCCCCAAGTCTATTTCTTTCTGTTTTCTTTCTGTTCTGCATTAAACCAGCTACCCTTTTACCATCAAAATTAGGTACATATTTGCCCTCAAAATTACCTTTACGGCACGAGTCGGGCTTACTCGTCCGCAAGCTTACTAGTTTTTTTTATTAAGTGGACAAAACGGTCTAATATGTCCCACTTGCTTGCAGCCATAACAGGTAGGAGGCTGCCTACGGGAAGGAGCAGCTGCTGGCTCAGACTGCACCGGAGCATGGACCGGCCCCGGAGGCAAGTGAGGAAGATGCCTCGACATGGCCTCCCTTTGATCATCCGCATCCTGAACCCCTCTAGAGATGATGGAGAGGCGGTCCAAATCCGCAAAAGATGCGGGACGGCTACAAAAAATCAAACGGGAGCGTTCTTCAGGTTTAATGCCCTCCAAAATAAGGCTCACCAACTCCGTTTCGCTCAAGCTCAAGCGCAACACCCGGGCTACATCCCGTATCTCCCCGACAAAATGGCTCAACGTCTCGTCTGGTGCCTGAGGACGATAAACGCGTTCCACCCGCAAGCGCTCCCTAACCCGAGCAGGTACAAAGAACTCCAAGATCTCGGCGTGAAACTGGTCAAAGGTGGCACCTCTCTTAAGGCAGTCTAGAAGGCGATCAAAAAGCGGCCTTAAGGAAAACTGCGCTAAAATCTGCATAAGCATGGCATCTGTCATACCAGGAAATTCTCTTAGCTTAAAAACTTCCAGAAGGAAATGGATAAGTAAATTAGTGTCAAGCCCATCAACTCTGGGGAAGTGTTGTAAAACACTCCCCAAAGGATGGGGCAGTTTGCCAAAGCTAGAAAAGGAAGGCACAACTATAGATGATGCCTCACCAGCCGCTTCAGGAGGGCCACTACCCATCGGAGACATAGTAACTCTGGGAGGCTCGAAAGAAAGAGCCGGAGGATGGTTAGCAAAAGTAATGGTAGTGGGAACCTCCGTTGGAGTGACAGCGGTAAATAGTACCCCCTTCTCTTTCACCGAGCGCACCTCACTCAAACCATCTAAGGCTTGTTTTAATTTGTTACTGGCCGAAAAAGCCCAACTTTTAATATCAGAGTCTAAACTAGGAGCTGACATAAGTAAAACTATTCTGTCACGCCAATGTAAAAGCTGAGATGCCAATCTAGCCTTTGCTGACCCGGACATGGGAATTGACTCAAAATTAATATCGTCTTCTAATTCCTCCATTCGGGTTTTACAAAACTCAAATTCTGTGTTAATTTGGAACTCTGCATTCCAGCTGCGGTCCAACGCTATACAAGCCCGTAATTGAGCCCTTAATGCCCTCACATCTCCCTCGGGCTTCTGTCCTCTCGCCAGGACCTCAAAAACCAACTCGGGCTTGCGTAGATGTTCAGGCACCAGGGAAAACGCCATACCAAACAATTAAGACAAATAAATACAACAATAAACAACAAAGCGTACGCAACAATTACTTAGTAACCTAAGTGGACTCAACTCACAAAAGGCTTACACTGACGAGGTCCAAGTGAAGAACTTAATACCTGCTACCTAATAGAAGGATACCCTGCAAATATACACTAACCACAACCTACAAACACAGAAGCAATAAATATAACAAAACAACACATTGATAGGGGAGAAGTAGAGTACAGTTAGATAAATTTAGCGGTTAAGCAATTTAGAGTCCCTTGCTCCCTGCAAAGGGTAAGTCTGCAGGAAGCAAGACACTAAACCAATTCCACCCGGTATCCTGTGCTAGGGCGAGCTCCTAATGAAAAAAAATTGTGTACTCTAACCTCCCCCTACCTAACACTAACCTACACCAACAAACAAAACCAGAACTGAGAGACAGCTGAGAGAGCAGCTAACCACGCTCTGCTACCATTGAAACCGTACATCGCCGCTCGCACACCCACAGCAAACCATCAGGGAAGCGCGCGCCCATGGTGGCGAACGGGATGCCGGATCAAAACTAAACTAGGTAAAAAAAAAGAACACCGTGGTCAGCATACTCAGGTTCATTTACTAAGACACAACATAGGCCTATCTAGTCAATATAAATATATAAGTATAGATACTATAAATAAAAAAATAAAAAAAAATAAAAAGTGCCTGCAGTAGTATATTCCTCAAACAATCCTTATCAGGTGCACCTGCATACAAAAATTAGAAACGCCATAATTTGAAACAAGAAATGCCAATTCCACCCGGTATCCTTCGGCTAAGGGCGGGCTCCTAATGAAATCCAAGAAATAACTAAATAATATCTAAAACTAACTTAAAATTAAATAACAAAATATAAACTATATAAATGGCAACAATAACAATAACAAATAAATAAAGAACATGAGCAGGGTATCACAGATGTTGACTAGTAGCAATGTCCATCATGGTGGCCGTCCTTCAGCAGAGCGCAAAAGCGAAGGTTCTCTGCGACCACGCATGATGGAGAGATGACAGCAGAAAATCAACTCATCTCCTGGACCTCATCAGTGAGGGGCCGTAAACTTAGCCGCACATGTCAGAAGGAGAACAGCTCAGCAAAACTAACAAAAACACTTAATTAAACAAAATTTAAACTGAGCTACTCCTAACTTGTACACCACGGCTCGGAGTCTTTGCCACTCTACCGGAAAGGCCAAACGCCTTCAAATGGTCAGTGGCCTCTGCAGCCAATAAACCACACACACACACATACACTATATAAAACACACATGAGCCGGGGAGATATAGGTATTGAACCGGCTCAGTAGAGACAGACAAATTTTCTTTTTAATTTTTGTTCTACCCCTCCTATTTTTTTTTGCTAAGGCTAGACCCATAAAGATGTTTGATCTTTACTAAACAGATCAAATAGAATGGTTTGTACTGGACAAATAGAGAGTACTTACAAAAGTGACAGACAGGAGCTGCATTATCCCTCAATTAGACACACTTGTTGTCTTTCTAATAATATTAATAAATTTGTAATATTCAATTTCTAAAATATACAATGGCTTAAAGTTATTTTAATGAAGTGTAACCAAAACTTTAATAAATTGTTCTTTTATATAACACATGACGTTTAAATTTTTGTAATTATTCATATAAAACATAAGGTAAATATTTTTATTTTGTATTAATCATCAAAGTTTGATAATATAATATTCCGTCATATTATATCTTATGAAGCTTCTCTAAATGTATAATTTATAAAGACCTTAGTTTTATCGAAATATTATCATAACATAGATACCTTGTTTTAATATTTAAATGTTTTGCTCCTTCAATTTTCTTCAGCTTTTAATAAAATGTATAATATTATTAGTTATTCACTGCTTCGATAAAATGTTCAACATTTGAAAACCATTCTTTATTACTATCTCCTCTATGAAAATGAAATTTCCATTAAAAGCCTGGAATGACTAAGAGTACTTTAACGATATTTAACGAAACAAATCTAAAGTAGTAAGAAAGCTGAGCACAATAAAATAAGAATATATAGATTATTCATACAATAAAAAGAAAAGAACAGTATCGTAAAGATTAACAACGCATCATTTCAGCGCAATCATTCGTTGTAGTACACCGCCTGCCTCACTAGAACTATTTATTAAAACACAGGTTTTTAACCTAACTCAAGAAACAAAAATGTGAATGTATCATTTAGCATTATATCTCAATAAATATCATCTTCAGCATTTAAAATGTTCAGGATATTACATGTCTACATAGACAACAGTAAGGTCTATGATTCATGTTCAACTGTAGAATTTGGTTGAGCGTCATTGAAGCACTTAGTGGGCTGAAACAATTTCGTTTATGCCCACTGAGAGGATGTTAAGTTTTCTATTCTGTATGATTTA
>NW_025785902.1:0-45144 GCF_021130785.1 Homalodisca vitripennis | reverse complement strand
ATTCCCCCAAAAAATCCCCCATGTGTTATCGTCATACGGTACACAATTTTATTGCGCGACTCTGCTATTGATGTGCCTACTCTGCCATCAACTGGGTGAAACTGAGGGAAAACGCCACAATGCCTGCCATTAAAATAGAATATTTGTCTAAAGATGAGTTGGTATTTGAACTGATATCTAGAGGTATTAAATTAAATAGTGACTATTCAGTAAATGAACTCAGAAAGTCCTTAAGACAGTGTTTGAGAAACAATATTTTACCTACTCCTAGTAGCCTATTAAAAATAGACCACAATCAGGAAGTAAAACTTCTCAGTGAAAAAGTGATATTATTAGAACATGGGTGCAGTGAATTGAACAGTGCTAGTTCACCTTTAGAAATCACCAAATTCCAAGAAAAGTGTAAACATTTAATAAACCGTTTATTTTTAGACCAACCAGCTAGAACTAAGTTCTGTACATAGTGAAACTTTATCAGCTTTAAAGTGTAGGCTAGTAAATGGTTGAACAACAGTTAGCTAAAAACTTGCTACCTACAGTGAACCTAGAACAGCTTAAAGTGTTAGAAGCCAATTTAAATGAAATCATTAGAACAAGATGAGGCTATGGAACAGGCAGTGAAAGAACAAATAGGCTCTATTTCTGTACAACCACCAAACAATATCACAGCCTACTGCCAGTACCCCCCACTTTGCCTATAATGCCTATTTATAATGCAAACAATGATTGTATTAGTCAACCTATGTCTGGTTTAAATATGTTTAATTAAGTTAAACAACCCTGTAGAATGTTATTTACAAAATTTTACAGTAACAAATGGCTTAGTAGTACCTGAGCTAATAAACTTTTGAAAACTTTGTTAAAACTAAAATGTGAAACTAGCCTATCAGAAAATGAAATTTTAGCATTGTTTACCAATGTTTATGCAAAAGGTCCACTTTTAGCCAAAATAATACAGTGTAAGTCTGTCATGCCAAATGTCAACTATCTACACAGGGAATTAATTAGTGCTTTTATCCCTGTAGGCCTAATTGAAAGACTTTAGACTAGATTTAGTTTATAGGCCACAAAGGATTGATGAGCCACTGTATGAATACATCTATGACATCAAAGAGCTCAGTCAAGTTTTATTGTGTAACATAAGTGAACAGGACTTGGTAACTTGTATAAAAAGAGGTATTAAGCCTACAGATAGAAATAAGTTAATTTTTGAAAACAATCCCATTTGTTTTACAGATTTGGAAAATGTGTGTGTATAGCTATCTAGTACAATATAACCTTTAATGATAACTTAAGGGACAATTTAAGTAAGACATATGTTAACAACATGTATCCACCACATGTTGAACTTAGAAAAAGTAGGCCTACTGTCAAAAACCCAAAGTTTATGTTTCAATTGTAATAGGCCTGGTCACTTAGCAAAAAATTGTTTTAGGAATCCAAAAAACTAGTTGACAGGGGAGTGGTATTACACACAACACCTAAAAATATCCCTCCCCGGTTTCATAAGTTTAAGAATAATAATTTTATAAATAGTAATTTCAGTAAGAAAAGGAAAAAACACTATTTTATGAGAGTCTATGGTAAGGTAATTAAAAATTGGAGTAAATTAAACTATAGAAAACCTAATTTAAGACTAAATGTTAGACAGTGTAACAATATGCCTTTAATTGAGGCTATAGTGGGTAAAAATATAAAAACAAACTGCTTATTAGATACTGGTGCTACAAGAGATATAATTAGTAAAGAATTTTATGATAGCCTATTGTTGAATAAAAATGTTTCTAAATTAATGAAGTCAGATGATAGAATGTTTGCTGCAAATAACACTGAAATAAAATGTTTTGGTTACTGTTATGCTAAGATAAAAATTTCTAAATTTTGTTGGAAAGTAAAGTTTATTGTATTGGATAATTTAAAATGGGACATTATATTGGGAAACCCATTTATATCTAATAGCAAATTAATTTTAGATCTTGATGGAGATTCATGTTATTTTAAAATTCAATTGTAATGAGAAAATAACTATTGTCAGACAACAGCCTTTTGAACATGAAGTAAACAGCATTGATGTAAAAATAGGTGTGCACTAGAGCTGAGGCTGAGATACAAAACCTTATAGGGGATTTTCCAAATGTTTTTAATCCAAAATTAGGAGAGGCTCTAGATTTGGAAGTGAGATTAGTTCTAAATGACCCCACACCTGTAAATATTAGGCCTTATTTTTTATGAGCCCTCCTACTGTAAATAAGATGAAAACAATAATACAGGATTGGTTGGACCAAGAAATAATTGAACCCAGTACTTCGGCCTACTCCAGTCCAGCCTTTTTAACCAAAAAGGACAGACTTGTAGTCAATTATACCGAATTTAAATAAAAAGTTACAGAAAAATTGATTTTCCCCATTGGTGATTTAAATAATTATTATCAACATCTTAGTGGAGCCAAATATTTTTCAATAATAGATTTAAGAAAAAGTTTTTTTGCAATGTCCATTATCACCTGATAGTCAAGATCTTACCTCATTTAGCACTATATTTGGTAAATATAAATTTAAAACGAGTACCCTTTGGTTTACATGTTGGTAGTGCTGTATTGTCCGCCTATCTGGATAAAGTCCTAGACAATATAAAATTTAAATATGTGATAAAGTTTTGTGATGATATCTTAGTGTACAGTAAAGACCTTGATTCGCATTTAGTACATGTCAGAGAGATTGTAAATAGACTAAGCAAACATGGCTTAACGGCAAACCTAGAGAAAGCAAAGTTTTGTTTTGAGGAAATCTCCTTTTTGGGGAATTTAATTAAAAATAATACAGTAACTATAGATCCCGAGCGAACAAGGAGTATAAGAGAATTTATGCCGCCTAAGAACGCCAAGCAAATTTCACAGTTTTTTAGGTATGACTAATTTCTTTTCAAAATTTATAAATAATTATGCCGAATTATGTAATCCTTTAAATCGTTTAAGAAGGAAAAACGCTAAATTTGTTTGGACAAGTGAATGTCAAGATTCGTTTGTAAAGTTAAAAAGAAGCTATAATGAATCCTCCTGTACTCCAGTTAGCCGATTTTTCAAAGCAATTTATAGTAATGACAGATGCTAGTGGAAATAGCCGCAGGTGGTTGTTTGTTACAGGAAAACGACCAAAACGAATAAATGCCAATAGCCTATTACTCTAGGAAATTTACTGATGCCGAATTAAAATATACTGTTTATGAAAAAGAAGCTTTGAGTGCACTAATTTGCATAGAAAAATGGCACGAATTTTTAGAAGTAAGAACCTTTAAATTAATAACTGATAACCAAGCTTTATCCTATGTCCTCAATCACAAAAGGAAGGTAGGAAGACTTGCCCGGTGGATCGAGAGGATTTTGAATTTGCCATTTGAGGTTGAATTTAAAAGTTTCCACCGATAATGCACTGGCAGATGCCCTATCACGTATGTTTGAGGGCGAGTCGACGGGAACAGCTGATCCGAGCCCCAGTGACTGCCGGAACGGTCCTGACCAGGATAAAAATAGATTATCGATTTCCTTCTGCCATTCAAACTCCTCCCGAAGGCAAACATGTAAACGAACATCTAATGTAAAGCCTAAAATTCAGATAAATAATAAGTGCAATAACAAGGATAATTTGTGGTTGTTTAATTAATGATTTGCCATTAGCGTTTAAAGATTTAGAAAAATATCAACTTCAAGATAAAGAAACTCAGCGAATCATTCAATCTGTAAAAAGCAATAATAAACAATTTATGTTATTTTATAAAAAAACAATTTACTGATGTACAAAAGGAATGTAAAAAGTAAGAGTAAGATATTTTTGCCTGTACAGTTAATTGATTTAGTATATGAATTCTTCCACAGTTCTTTAATAGGAGGTCATTTAGGCATTGCTAGAACGCAAAGAAAAATTAATCAGTATTTTTATAGACCTGATTTAGACGAAATTATAAAGGCAAAAGTGAAAGCATGTAATGTTTGTAAAATGAGTAAAGTGTGCCAAAGAAAATATGAAGGGGAATTAGTATCTGTGCCATTTAAGAACAATATGGATTGTTTATTCATAGATCTTTTAGGTCCCTTAGTGAGAACTAGAAACAGCAATGTATATTTACTTGTAGTTGTAGATGCCGCCAGTAAATTTCTATGGCTAATCCCTTTGAGGGAATGTAAAAGTGCTGAAATATGTAATAAATTAGACCGCATAATTTTTAACAACTTTTCTGTACCTAAAATAATAGTGTCAGACAATGCCGCATATTTTACATCACTGTATTTTAAGAAGTTCTTATTTAAGAATTTTATTGAACACCGTAGACTAGCGCCTTACAGGGCTAATGGAAATCAATCAGAAAGGCATATTAGAAACATATCTACATTATTACGTAGTTTCTATCACGACTGTCATAGTAATTGGGATAATGACCTAGGCTATATACAATTAAGTTTAAACACCGCCCATAATGAAAGCACAGGTTTTGCTGCCTTTGATTTAATGTTTAATCATTCCTGTAATAATGCTTTATCTAATTTATGGAAGCTAAATGATCTAATTGGTGAGAATTTGTCCAAGGAAACTGTTGTAAACAATTTAAAGAGAGCTGTGGTGAATGTTAAAAAGGAAGTATAGCACATAACAGTAATAGACAAAAGTACTCAGAGCAAAATGTAAAACATCCCTTTAAGTTGCATTCCTTAGTATGGATTAGAACCCACTATTTAAGCAATAAGGTAGAAAAGTTTTGTGCAAAATTAGCACCAAAATATGTAGGAATTTATAGAATTCTATATTTTTTAAGCCCTGTAACTTGTATTGTACAACACACTGAAAATGTTTTGAATGTAAAAAAAGGTTCATATTGTAGATTTAAAATTAAATTAAGACCTGTTCTGTATAAAAAAAACTTTGTAGCATCCCTAGCTTAAGGAACCACTTGCTGCCAAATTTAAAAGATAAGATAAAATCCAGGAAGTTAATTGTTTAGTGAATTCTTAACGAATGTTTCAATGGAAATAAAATATAGAAAAAGAGTTTGTAGGTAGACTTTGTATA
The DNA here is from genome assembly GCF_021130785.1 of Homalodisca vitripennis. Classification (NCBI taxonomy): domain Eukaryota; kingdom Metazoa; phylum Arthropoda; class Insecta; order Hemiptera; family Cicadellidae; genus Homalodisca; species Homalodisca vitripennis. Next base: position 40,084 of record NW_025785902.1, on the reverse strand, counting down.
AAGAAATGAGACAGAGTTGATCCTGTTTGTAATATAGGAAACAAATATGAAAAGTTGTGTCTGTCTTTTGTATGTATGTCAAAAATATTGAAGTTTGAATTTTGTGGATATATTTGAAGTGTTAAAATTCATGTAGATGTAAGATGTATAGGATGTTGTATGTAAATATGTATATTAAGAGTGATGAGTAGTAATAAGAAATGTGAGACTTAGCTTCTCGTGAGGGGACGTTTCATTCCAAAGTATTCGATCCATATTGGTAACTTGTCCGCAAGTCTCAGGGTATTTAATGGCAAAACACTATACACAAAACACTGGTATGAATGCAAAAAAGAAGTATGAATGTGGCGCCTATATAACAAAACACTACACTACACTTGTTCACGATTTAATCGCCTTAAATGTCCTTATTCTTGCAACGACCCGCAAATTCTAAAACGCTGCAACGTGCACTGCATGAAAATAGTTTTGCCTAAATTGATTTTCTATTTTTGGTCCCTAAGCGAGCAGTCATAGAACTGCATTGGCATGCGATCTAGCGGATTTGATAGGAAACTTTTGAAACCCCGCGCTATCGTATTGTTATGGTTGAATTTGAATTTATGTAATGAATAAAAGGTTGAATTAAGTTTGTTATTTAGAATATGTTTAAAGTAAAGCGACTAATTAGGTTGCGAAATCAAAACAGGGGGGATATTCTGTACCGTAAATTAGTTAATTAAATTTCATACAATGTAAATTTCGCAACCTAATCAGCCAGTATAATATAATATTATTTTACATCCAATGTTCCGGAACTAAATTATTGGGCGGAGTAACTACCTAATTGGCACGCGTATGAATGTTTTCTTTTAACCCTTTGTAGCAGCCCAACTACGTAACCAATCAGACCTCGCGCGCTTTGTCCGTAAGTAAAATTTATCTTTTTCGTATTATTAAATTAGCCCTTTGATGCCAAACGTATAAAATGAATGTAACGTAAAGTAAAGATGTGAATAGTAAAGTAACTTACCCTTGAAAATCTTTTATTTGCTTGATGGAGATAGATAAAGGTTGTGGCGTCGTCCTTATGGCGACGAGCACGTTGTTATAAATAGTAATTTGTATCATTAAATGGCTAATACCGTCGCGAATTTGTTTTAGGCGAGTTTACGTAGCTGATGTATCTCAAGTGTTGTTTGAATAGATGGCTACCACTTCCTAACTTCTACTCCTCTTCAAGAAATAACCGTTCTTAGACTACAGCTTCAATGTCTCGTGCCAAGACGCCGACACCCGGGTTGTGAGTCTACCTATTGCGAAGGGAAGTGAAATATTATTGTTTTGTAAAGTAATACGTCGTACGCATAATTCAATAGAACATTGGATATCTTAGGCCCACCTAGAAGATATACTTTTTAGTTATTATATTCTAATTGGCAGCAACGTGGCATTACATAACTTTTCCTTTACCATCTAAAAGTGGTGCTTTTAAGTTTTCGTAATTAAACTGAACTTATAAGTAAACTTTGTATTTCTAGTATTTATTACTATGACCTCAGAAGTCACCACCCCCATGTGTTATCGTCATACGGTACAAAGTAACGGTGAATTTTGAAAATGCCCAGGTTCGTTGTTTACCAGATTATTTTGGTTTTTTTTATAAAAGTTGTTTCCATATACATCAAGGAATTTTTTATTTTGTACTTCTTTTAATAATTTTGCATTTGAAAAAGAGTGTCCAATTTTGAAGTGCGTGTTTGGCCATGGCAGATCTTTCTTTCTTGTTGGTATTTTTAAACATGCTCTATGTTCCTTAGCTCTCTGTTTTAAACTTTCTTTTCGTTTGACCAATGTATTTTAAATCACAACTGTCACAATTAATTTGATAAATTCCAGATTTGTCTCCTTCATTAATTTTATTCTTGGGATTTCCTAATATATTCTTCAATTTAATTTTCGAATTTGTAGATACATTAATATTGGCATCTTTCTTAAAAATTTTAGTAATATCTGTACATAGATTGTTGTAGGAAAACAGATATCCATTTTCAGGTTCTTTACTTTTGATTTGATATAAAGTTGTTCTAGAATTTCTTTCAATAATTTTCTTTTTCTTGTTTATAATATTGTCAATCATGTTAGTTTTTTAGCCATTAAATAAAGCAGTTTCCTTTATTTTCTTAACTTCTTTTTTATAATTTTCTTTTGATAATGGAGTATGTAAAAGCCGATGGATTAAATTATGAAACGCTGCTCTTTTTTGTGAAGGGGGATGAAATGAATCAACTGGGATGAATCTGTCATTTTGTGTTGGGTTTTCTGTATATTTTTTCGAATTCTAAATGGCCAGTAGTATTTTTCATAATTATTAAATCGAGAAATGGGAGTTGATTGTCGTTTTCTATTTCACAAGTGAATTTGATAGAAGGATAAAAGGAGTTGAGAGAATCGATAACATTTTGAAAGTTTTGTTTCTTGTAGAAAACAGCAAAAATATCGTCAGGAAGCGATATTTTGACGTGATATGTGATATGTCAAATGCAAAATTATTAAAAGAAGTAAAAAATAAAAAATTTATTGATGCATATAAAACAATTTTTATAAAAAAAGAACCAAAATAATCTGTTAAACAACGAACCTGGGCCTTTTCAAAATTCATCGTTACTTTATTTGATTTAACTAAATATAAACTTTATTTTTATATTATAGATATAACATACTGTGATGTCATAAAATATTACCTCTTTGTATTTTTAATGACATGTGTTTTTATTTAGTACAAAATTGTTTATGCTACTATTGTTATTATTACTTTTATTCAGTTTTGTGAGTCCGAAGATGTACTCATTGAGTACGAAAGGCCTCACAAAAAAATAAAAACTTTATATTATTGGAGAGTTTGTTATTAATAGAGAAAAAGGTTACTTATTTACCAAGAGAAGTTAGGGCTAAGAAGCCTTCTTTAACACTTAACCTGTAAACTAACGGCTTAAAGGTTACTTCCAAACCACTAGCAATGGTTGGGCAGGCGAAATGGTTGCAAAGGAAGGATCGCTTAGCGATCATCTATCCAAGCAGTATTCTGTACCTAGAATTAAAGGTTTTACATGAAATTTTTATTTGTACAATATTTGATTTTTAGGTTGTGATTTTTCGTGCCAACCTCATTTGTGTATGATTTTATATTTAGTAATTGAAGGAAAACTCGAGAATGAAATAAGCTTTAGATTGGAAATTTTTCATACAGCCTCAGCGAATCCTGTTACTAAACTGTGAACGCTAGAAACTAGTCTTGTACACTCAAAACAGGTTTAATATTACAAGGCCTCAACTTACTGAAACACAGTTTATTTATTACAACCCACAAGCTTACAATGAAATGGCTCGTACTACAGTATTATTGTTGTAGCTAAATCGTGTATGCAGTTAAATTAATAATGTTTCGTTCAAATAACATAGACAGTAAGGTTAATAAATATAACAGTATATATCTTCTGTTCCCTAGTTCTACTAATCTTAAAAAAATACAAAAGTAATAAAAATTATCGTCCTATATCAGTTAGAATACAAACTTTATAATAGACTAGGATGAAAACCGAATCATGTGGACTAAAAATATCCTATTTAGTTCCTAAGGGTCGCTTCTCGTCGGTGTTAAATGTTGAGGATAATATTATCAAAGTCGGATCTGGTTCGATTACTCCACCAATCGTTAGCCCAACGACCCAAACATTACTTTAGTATTAGTCATATCTGCTTCCTCTAATAAATCTTAGCTTTAAAAATATTTTCAGTCGCAACGGTTTAGTTTTCTAAGGCCATTTCTTCTTCCTTGTGAGGACCTACTTTTAGTTACAAAATGGAAAACAAAATCTCCTTAAAAATAATGGAAAACTTACCTTCCCCAACTTTTACACAATATTAAAGAAACTTCACCCATTAGTGTATGTCGGTTTAACTAATTGAATGGATAAATGAAAATACCCTTAATATCTTGTTTCTGAACATTTTTCACCAATAATTGAGAAACGTTGATGTTCATTGTTTATTATATATTAATGCTATAGATTATTATAATATCTGGAATCATCTTGAGGATACTTGTATTATATTGCACACACACACACACACACACACACACACACACGCGCGCGCGCGCGCGCGCGCACGCATATATATATAGCATTTATCACAGTTGCTTATAAATATTTATGTTAACGATATTACAAGATTAAGACACTATATTTAGAAATAGCATTCAGTTAAAACCAGAATAGACTGCTATTTTGCCTAAGTTTAGATCTTATTAACAAATTTTTAACTATACAACCTTATAAAGTAACCAAAAATGAATTAAAATAAAATTAAAAATTAATAAAAGAATAAAAAACCAAGTATGAGTAATTGATACATGGAATGGCAGTCTTAGGTTGTTAAGGGTTTCTAGTTAAAACCTTTTAAACGTTTATCCAATTATAATTAAATAATTTGGAAATAAAATGAGAATTTCGATTAATTTTTTACCGTATGTAAAGCTTTATATAGATTTAAAACCTAATATTTCTACGTTTGTAATAAATCAAAAACGAACATTTTTAAGGAAATATTTTTATTTCGAGATTCTTTAAAAATGTATATTAAAATAATTGGTTGTAAGTCAGTTTGTATTAAAAATAAATTTAAAAAAAAATAAATTTTAACGTATCTAAGATATTAAAAAATTTTAATTTTTATATGCAAGAATAATATCAAATATAAATATATGTTATATTATTTTTACTGTATTATATAAGATTAGAAAATATTGCTAATAGTGGAAAAAGAGACAATCTCCCAGGTACAAGACAAATAGATGGAAGATCAGTAACTTAATAACTTGGACTGGTTAACTAAACACTGCTTTAATGGAATGAGAAATATCTCTTGCAAGAGAATAATAAATTCTGTTTTTATATACGTCTTGCAGTTCCTGTTCCAACAAGCTTTTACATTTCCAAATACATAAGTTTAGTTTAAATATGAGCTATAATTAAGTTAATATTTTAAGACTCCCTTTACAGGATTACAAGCTTTTAATAGGATTCTATAAACTTATATGTTGGAGTTTGCATATAAATCAAGTCTACGAAATTGATTTTGAAGTAAGTTATTTGAGACACATATTAGATGATGTAGTAGCTGTGAATCCACCTAACTTTATAAAGACAGGATTCTCAGTTTCAACTATTTCTATTTTAATCAAGTGCAAGAGGTGTTTTGTGATTATCGCCAATTGCAAGCGCAATAACTGGGTGGTTGAATTGGGTGAGAATAGTTCATCTATTGACCTCTATCATTTAGTATCTTTAAACCATGTCTTGTGTAGCACAATATTATTTAGTGTCTTTTGAAAACATTACGTCATGATATTGTTAATAATTTTATACCACAAATAACAGAAAATAGCATGATTCTTGTACATTCTGTAAGTAATTAAATTTATTGGTTTCCTACGCAAATATAGAAAGCAAAAATAGAGCTGTTATTTACACAGAATAACGTCGAATAAACATTTTCTAATAGAGTTGGTGGAGCCATCTTTACAGTGATACTTCTAACTATGTCTTCCACAGCATCTTATGTTAGACGCAAACAATATACACTTCTCATGATTACAAACTTTACTGTGGTTAGCGCGACGAATGTTTTAGTATTGTTCCTCTGAAGATTGTAGAATTACAATATAGCCATTTCAAACAGAGCGACAATGAATAATTAGGCTCAGTGTTAGAATACGTGACACTTTAAATTATTCTACGGAATAAAACAAGGTTAAGTCACCATGGTAATATATGAATATTTACAATTTAAACAGCTGCTGTCATTTTATATACACGTTACACTACATAATCATTTAATTATGGAAAAGCGTCCAAGGCGATGAAGATTTAAATAGATAAATAAATAAAAACTCCTTCGGTTCGTAAGCGTTTCTCAGTACATAATTGTTTTTTCAGAATAGCTTGCTTCATAACTACTTATTAACTAAATAACAATAATATACATTAAAATATACAAACTAAAACAATGGTAAAAAACAGTTAAAACGATGTAAATTAAATATTTTAGGGAAGTCAAATACAGAAATAAAAATCATGTAATAAAATATACAAAACTTCTAAAACCTACAAATTAATATAACAAAATCACTACTTACTATGCAAATCCTTTATTAACATCTTATTTGTTGCTTTTGTATAATATTTTCACTTTTTTTAAACATGCTAACAACATACGACTTTATGGTGTCAGGGAGGTCATTATACAAGGTCTTGAAATGGTAGGTGAAAATTTTCCTCCGACCTCAAGCCGCACTTGAGGGAAACTAAGCTTTCTGTCTTGGCTGGTGCTCCTTTGAGTGATCTCTTCCCGATACGACAGTTTGTGTTCAAGATACCGAGGCTCTCCAAGACATAGGACTTTGTGAGTCATGCAGTTTGTCAGGACTCTGCATACGTCTTTCATTGGGGCCATCCCGACTTTCTCTCTAAAGGGGAATACATGATTCGGGCAAAAAATTAACCTAACGGCCTAGTTTTGCACTTTTTGATTCCTACAAGCATCCCCCCTGAGATACTATTTCCGTATGCATGGTAGCAGTCATAAAGTATAAGTGAAACTGAAAATATAAGAGACCGCATGATCTGCAGCTTTGCGGACTCTGGAAGCCTATTTCTAAAGATTTAGACCTGAAGTGGGAAGTTTATGACTGGAGAATAATACTACAGCATATGCTCTATATGGTCTGCAGAAGGACTTTTGTAGCTCCGATATTGAAGTGGCCCAGTAGTCCTGCCAAGAATTTGCTAGTTCGTCAATCTACCTGTCCGATTTACTTTTGGAATACTAAAAAAATAGGTGAAACAGTTTCTTGTGGTCCTTACCAGCATCTTTCTTATTAATCTCTCTTCCCAACTCTCCATACCCTCATGACATACCCTCTCCTTGTGTTTCTTATAAAAATGTCTAGAACCTAAATATATGAGTTTATTCATGTCTAGTTTTTAACCTGTAGAATAATCAATCAATTTACAGTAAAATGTAACGTGTATTTTTATTTGCAGTTGAATGGTGACTTAAAGGTTCTAAACCATTACTGTTTGATATTAATGACATATTAATTAAACTCCTACGTTTCACATCAAATTAAGGGCAAAACGAAAATTACATACAAGCTTACTTGCTATGTAATTTATGTTATGTACAAAGAATGGTCATTTGATCTCGGTTCTTGATGTGGTTAACGAGTAGGAAATAAATTTTCTACATGATGCTCTCACTAACAATCCGGTATGTCAAAGGATTTTTTTAGAGTAAAGTTCTCAGTAAGGAGCTCAGAGAGATAATGAGCTTTGTAACTGCAATATACCAGAAACAAATACGAGTCAACCCTTATAGCGTTTGATATACGTAGTGTTTTCTACTTTATTTTTATTTCTTTTAGACTTTATGTAATTTTCAAATGTAAAATAAACGATGCAAAGAATGATAGTTCTGTTTCCTTTAATAATTCTTTTACTCTACGGTATTCTAGCAGCAAAGATAAACTAAAAATTGCTTATTACAACAATTAAATCTTTTAAAAGTTATATAGGTACATACTTGTTTTGTGGTATTAAATTAATTTTTTGTAGCAATTATTAGTTTATTTTATTTTATTTTTCAAACCTATTTAACCGTCGTTTTTTATCCAGAGCTCTATTTACTTCTTAATGTAGGTAAAGTTTTCTGCATTTTAAGTTAAATATTTATTTTATAAATATGACTTTTTGAAATCACATGCCCTGTCTAGTAGTCAATATTATTAATAAATATAGCTGAGTGATCAGGTAAATTAATGGACCTACAATTTATATTCAATCCGAAACACCCAAGTCTGATTATAAAAACTGTTAAACCGGAAATGGTTTTCATAATGCTCATCAAACGGCATACAAATTCAAACACTCCACTTCATTTTGAACTCAAACTTTAGGGTTTCTCGAATACAATTTTGACCTTCGCATGATACAACACTTAAGGATATCCAATATAAGATATTGAATTTCGAATAAAACCGTACTTGTGATTATGAAATCGAAAACAAAACATTATAAATGTCACACAAATTAGTATTAATCCTAAACCAAATCAAGTTATAGCAACATTATATTTTACCATAATTTCATATTAAACCAACATACTATACTTTATGTGCACACGAATTATTAGCTCTTAAAATGTAGTATCCAATTATAATAGCTACATAATCTGTAACACCAGGAGTCAGTCAAACCTGCAGAAAAAAACTGAAAAACATATTGACCACACCCTCAATAGAACCAAATTCATCCCTAACCTCAGGAGCCAGTCAAACCTGCAACCAAAAACTGATTTTATCTACAAGGAAAACAGAGGCAGAGTCCTCTATTCCCCTACCCACGACAGATGCAAGCCTACCCATAACGCCAGGAGTCAGTCAAACCTGCAGAAAAAAACTGAAAAACATTATTGACCACACCCTCAATAGAACCAAATTCATCCCTAACCTCAGGAGCCAGTCAAACCTGCAACCAAAAACTGATTTTATCTACAAGGAAAACAGAGGCAGAGTCCTCTATTCCCCTACCCACGACAGATGCAAGCCTACCCATAACGCCAGGAGTCAGTCAAACCTGCAGAAAAAAACTGAAACATATGCGGACTACACCACTGAAAAAACAAAACCCTTCATCAAAAACAGGAATGAGCCAAAAATGGATTAAGAAGACAAACAAGTTTTGCGTCTCCCTCCAAATGGCAAAAGCCACTGAAAAAGCTAACATCCAGGAATTTCAATTACTTAAAAGCATCCAACCTTTTAAACAGAATAGCCACCTCCTAGAACCATCCCCAACTCCTGTGAACGACAATCTCACTCACTCACTTGTAACGAAAACTTAGGGCATGGGAAAAATGTCTCTTCCATGTACTGCACAAGCACTTAGTGAGGGGGAAACATACGAGGAGTTCCTCACCAAACATCTTGACAAGTGCAGTAAAAGGGGTAATATTTTAACCACTGGACATAGCTTGAGCATGACTAACTTTAACTGTACTGAGGGAGCCAGCCAAACCCTGCCTAAAAAACTGAACCAAAACACTGCTGGGGAAGTCCCCCCAACCTTGACTGGACAACTCAATAACAATCTGGAACTGGTCTCACAATCTGAACAACCCATGAAATCACCACTCCCTAGACAAATTTCTCCATAAACTCAACATTTTTAGAGATGACTCAGCGGAAGAGGAAAAGGTTCAGAATTTTTCTCAACTCAAACCTAATAAAAAAGCAAGCCATCTCAGCAAAATATAATAAAAATTGCCCACCAAAACATAAATTGGCTCGCTGGTAAAACAAACAGACTATCACATTTCCTCGCCAATTACAGACCTGACCTTTTAATACTAACAGAACATGGGATCACACAAGACAACTTAGAAAATACACGGATTGATGGCTATACTCTGATAGGAGGCTTCTGCAGGAAGTTACATAAGAAAGGAGGGGTCACAGGATATGTAAAGAACGAATTAGAAAAGACCATAAAACTAATAAGAACTAGTAATGAAGAGTCAGAGCTAGTGTGTGAAAGCTTTGTTCGAAATAAAAATCAACAAAGAAGTAATCCAACTACTTGGCACTTATAGGCCCCCGACATCAAACATTGAGCAATCAATTGAAATTCTAACGGACCAGCTGGAAAGCGCCATGCAAACAACCAAACCAATGGTCATTGTAGGGGATATAAATGTTGACAATCTGGGGAACCGAGCAAACGACAGTAACAACATGAAGCTTAACGAATTTTTAACATCATTTGACCTCAAAAGACTTAGCCTGCCCCCCGCCAGACTCACTAAAGACACAGAGACCTCTATTGACTGGATATGCACGAATATCGACCCCCAAGCCATTCAAGCTTCAGTCGTTCTCTCTGGCCTTTCGGACCATACATCCCAACTGGCCACACTACATCTGACAGAAAGAAAATATAGCAGAAATTGTAACTGAGATAAAACGCATTTTTAACAAGAAAACCATGACTCTCATAAAAGATACGCTCAAAACACACAAGTGGAATAGCATGTACAATACGGAGGATGCAAATCAAGCATATACAAATTTCCACCTCATCATACAAACCGTCCTAAACAGCAGCTGCCCAGTCAAAAGTGTAGCAATCACTCGCCGAAAGAAAACAACTTGCTGGGACGATGAATGCACCACCTTAAAAAATTCGTATATGGAAGCCTTAAACAAGGAACTTTGTACTGGAAAACCTGAAGACAAAGCTGAATCAGCACGGAGAAAAAAGGAATATGACATGAAGCTCAAGACGCTAAAAAAACAACAAACATCAGACCACATCTCTCAGGCCGACAATTAATCAAAAGCACTGTGGCAAATAATAAACAACGAAAGAAAAAACAACAGGCCAAATCTCAGTAAATGGCAAATTGTCACAGACGGGGAAGTACTGCAAGATCCCAAAAAAGTAGCAAACACCTTCAACTCCTTCTTTGCCACAGTCGCAGAAAGGACGCTAAAACCAAACAACCTAAACAATGGTCTACTTAATATCTACAATCCACCCAAAATGACAAATAGCAACCTAAATCTACGACCAGCAACAGAGACTGACGTTATAAAAGCCATAAACTCCCTAAAACCCAAAACATCCTCGGCTATAGACGAGATCTCGGCTAAACTCATCAAAACCTGCAAACACGAACTCTCTAAACCCTTGACTGCTCTAATAAATAAATCGCTTCAACAAGGAATATTCCCCACTATGCTAAAAATAGCCAAGGTCTACCCGAAACATAAAAGTGGATCAACGAATGACTTAATGAACTACAGATCTCCCTGATATCAACCTTTTCAAAAATCTACGAGAAAATTGTCTTAGATAGGCTATTATCCTACCTAGAACAAAACAATCTAATGACCAACCAGCAACATGGATTCCTAAAGGGACGGTCAACAACTACTGCTCTAATACAATTAACGGAGTACATCATTGACCAACTCGACAACGCACATGCAGTCACTAGCCTGTTTCTTGACTTCAGTAAGACATTCGACTGCCTTAACCATGACCAACTCCTTAACAAAATGAAGTCCCTAGGGATAAATGGGAAGACGGGAGAATGGTTCCATAGTTACCTAAGTCACAGAAAGCAAATAGTTGAAATTGAGCATGAAGAACAAAACAAGCGAAAAAAAAATCTATTCTGACATGACAAGCATTGCCAGAGGAATACCACAAGGGTCAGTACTGGGGCCGGTACTGTTTCTCCTCCTAACAAACGATCTTCCAGACTACCTAAAGGAATACTGTGAATCAACAATGTATGCAGATGAGACAGTCCTCACCATAGCAAATAAATCCATTCAAACTGCCATTTTTAAATTTTTAAATTGGCAGTTAATCCATTCAAAAATGACCTTGCCCTTAATGAGAAAAAAACAATACAGCTAATTCTCACCACAAACAACAAAGAATTACCTCTACCAATCCCTGTAACTGCAGCTCAGGATACAGTCAAATACCTGGGCATTACAAAGGATTCAAAGCTCATATGGAAAGCACACATAGAATTACTTTGTAAAAAAATCTCTTCAAGCACTTATGTAATAAGAAGGGTATAACACACAAGCAATCTGGAAACTGCAAAGATAGCCTATTACGCACTATTTGAATTTCATCTCAGGTACGGAATTGTGACCTGGGGCGGAACATCTGCTACCAACCTGCAAAGAATCCAAAAAAGGGCAATAAGATGTCTAGTAGGCCTAAACTACCTCGAAAGCTGTCTTGATGCCTTCAAGGAACTCAAGATCCTGACGGTCCCAGCGCTCTACATGCAAGAGGCAATCATGCATGCTGTTCTCACCAATCAAACCCGACAAAGAGACATACACAACCAAAATACACGCCATGATTCAGATTTTGCTCTGCCGCCTCACCATCTAACACTCTTTACAAGCAAGCCTTCCTATAAGGGAGCCTTGCTCTACAATCAACTACCAGTCCACCTCAGAGAAAAACCAGAACACCACCTCAAGAAACATCTCACAGTCTGGCTCCAGGAGCGACCTTTCTACTCTATTCAAGAATTTCTAAATCCTGTAACTCTCAACTATTAACATTCTTTAAATATCTCATGTATTGACGCATCGTACTGTTCTCTATGAATATGTGAAATAAAGAAAATTGTATATTGTCTATTGTCTAATCTAAAATACTGTGTCAATAATTTTAAAAGTCTATAAGTAAAGAAAGTACTAAACATTGTTGTATTTTACACGACATCCCTTGAGAAGAATTTGGTCATAAAGTTTGCTTATATTTCATAGCAGTTGAAGTATACAATGATACTCCATAATAGGGATTGCTCAAAAACTAGAACAGGAAACATTAGTTATACTATGTAGTATGCATAAAATTTTTCAAACAATTTCAAACAAATCAGTCACGTATATATGGCGTTATGGAGCTGCTAATAATGTAGCAAGTCTATCAGTTTCTAAGCTTTCTTAAAAATTATTGTTGAGGTGTATCACTAGTCAACACCGTTGTTATTAAAATTAAGTATAGAGCTTATTAAGTGTAAAATATAAATACTAATATTACATAAGCGAGAATAACATTACATTTATAAATTATATCTGCGGGTAAGAGCGTCGCTGAAAGTGCATGCCTAAAGAAATGCCTCAGTCAGTACACAAACAGACTTAACTAACACAGCTGTAATATAATGAGGATTGCTTTTACTGAGAATATAATATCACTTTGATTCAAACTATATTATTACAATTATCTGAATTCATTACAAAATCTACTTTCATTTATATTAAATTAAGAACTAAACTGACGTATTATGAATGATTTTATTTTTTATGATAAAACCAAAATTAATAAGTTCCTAATTATATATTACATAGATTTAAATCTACACAGAATATTAATTATACTAGATATTGCATTCTATAATTTGAAAGTTTATACGTATTTTATATATAATTTTGACCTACGTCGAAGAACTGATGTTATAACATTTAAAAACATAATAAACTACAATGAAATACATGTTTAAAGGTAATGAATTTGATTTAGTTCGCTAATTATCAGTAAATTACTTTTTATTAGATTAGAGAAGCAGCAGTGTTTTAACGAGAAATAAGTGAGGATTAATAAATTTTGTGTACAGGAATATATAAATTTTATCTCATGTCGATGAATTTGATATTTTTATCATAACAATTTGGAGTTTTGATCGTGCATTAGTAGGATCATGGATAAGGAATGAGGGTGGAGTCATTGTTCTTTCGATAACGTTGCACGTTTAAATTCAATAAAGTGAAGATTAATATTATAACAATTTATGACCTAATATATTGTTTTCTATATATTTTAATTAGGTATACATGTAATTTTAATCTGATAATTTGGCCCCATTGAACCGACGTGACGCTGCGCTGTGATCTCCGCATCACTTACATTGGTAGGGCAAACAGGGAAATGAACGTCTGGTAAACACCGTAGTCATACACTACGTACGCTATAAGTAAACAGGCTTTGATCTCGTTTCAACCTCCTAAATGTTTAAATCCTTTTTAATGTTTTATAGACTGATGTAAATTCCTAAAATCTACGAGTAAGTCATAAAATAAGCGTGCTCTCTCTATTTGACCTGCGTAAACTAACAGTTATTTCCCCCTTCATCACTTTTCTATTTCATTTCATAAACTTTAAATATATTTTTACTATTACAAAATTACTTTTGGCTAACAAGTATATATGATGTACATAACAAAGTATTTTAAATTGAGATACCTTTGAATATTTTAATCACTAATTTAAAGATAATGATATATAAATTATATATAAATAATAATTTTTTGAAGCAGAAATATTGTGTTCTTTTTAGAATTTAATCGTAAATTTCTTGTGCCCAGCTCATAAAAATATCTATATGAAAATATAATACAACCAAGTAAATATGGCATTGATTTGCTAAAAATTTATTATCTGTTATCTTAGTCCATAACTGATATTCATAATTTTGAAATGCTTAATCTAAGTGGTAGTTTTCTAACTAGATGGTAGTTCAATTCCTTAGCAGTCTCTTTAAATACGATTAAATTTGTACATTGTTTTAAGAATTATGAGAAAATTTCCACCAATTGGGATCATTTATAACTTTTAAATTTATACACTTACAGTAACCTCATATTGACATACTTAAATAAATTATATCCTATGTAATTTAGTCTTTTTCATGTTCTTCTGCTCGTTGTAGCGCTACCGTAATAGTGTCAAACAGTCATGAACAAAATTTAAACCATTTACATATTTAACAAAGTTTTGATAACGATATGTATACATGATTAGGAAGTAGAGTAACTATTTCAATAAAATACATTGGTTTTATGAGTGCGAGAATTTTACAAATAAATTAATTTCAAATCAATATATTTAAGAAATTATTAGTGATATAAATATAAAATGAAATAATAAAAAAACTGATATGGACGGTTTGTTTTTTTTTTTTTTTTTTTTTTTTTTTTGTCATGGTGTAGAAATAACGCGTACACACGTGTGGTATACGCGTCTTGTAGATATTCAAGGATTTAGCTTCTTCATGTAGCTTCTACATCAGTTTTAACATTTAATATTGATAACACCTGCAAGCATAGTTTAACAGTGCTAGCGAAATAAGCGTTGAATATTTAACAATATATAATTTTATATAAAACATTCCTTGTTTACTATAAAATGTGATCGGCTTTTGGTAATATTATATGCCATACATACAATGGGTAGTGGTAAACTTCAGATTAATATTATTATATGGAAAACATGAGCTAATAATCGTTTTAAGTTACTTATTTAACAATCAGGTAATCATATTTAATTTCAAGTAGAATAAAACTTGTTAATTAATTTCTCTGTACTTATTTTTATAACTAAAACAACTTTAGCATGTGAAAATTTACATTTTCTTGTTACTTCAGTGTATTTAATAATTTCCCGTAGTTGGGGAGCCCGTATTATAAAATGGCTCGCATTTGGGTCACTGTGGGCTCACAGGCTCGCGAGGAGGGGTGATGTATGAATTTAGGGTAAGAGAAATGAGTTTTCAGATAGAAATGGATTTGGTAAGGAATTGAATTCGCCGCACCATGTGTTTAATGGAGGGTTGCGAAAGTTGTCGGATAAGAAAAGTACGAAAATTATGTTTATTATTACCATTAATAAATCAAGATTACTTACTTCAATGTTTTATTCAACTATTATATATAAAAGGTTAGGAAATCTCCTTATGTTGAAATGTAAAATTAATCTAAATCATGAACGTAATTCTTGTAATCAATTATACTAAAAACAAATTGAAATTGTAAATCGTAAAATAGTGATCAATTTCGACACTCTGATTTCAAAGTAGAAGAAATACAACCATATACGGTTCTCTTAGTAAATTGCACGTATGCATGTCTGTATAATAATTTAAACAATTCAAATCATTATTAATCTAAAGGCCCTGCATAACCTTTTCGCGGAATGGAACAATGAAAGCCATTGACAGATATTGTCAGTTGTATCATGTAGGTCAAGAGACACCTGATACACATCTCTTCTCTCGATTTTCGTTCAGAATATGATTTGTATAACTTAGTCAGATATAAAATATTTGGGAATACATTTATATATTGAAATTTGAAGTACCATCGTAATGCCTACAGTTACAATTAAACCATATGATTTCCTTATATACATGTTTTGGGAGTCAGTATTATTGTTTAGCACAAATCATTTGCATTCTTCAGATCTTAGGAATATGTTGTAGTCAAATAAAGTGTTTCGTTTGTTTCAAAGAGAAATTAATTTTATAACTACAAATATGGAATTAGGTGTTGTTACACACACAGAATAAGAAGCTAAAATACCTCTTATATCTATTAGTCTGAAATGGAAATTTTTCCTTGTTTACCGAGTCATATGATTTTCAAAAAGGCTACCGTTGGGGTAGATGCCGCTTTCTGCTGAGGAGGAAGAGCAGGCTCTATATCTCTGTCATGTCATCATGGAAGAAAAGAAGGCATCTTTTGTAGCCTCTCTCAATAAAAGCGATCAGGGGACAGTACTCATGTTTAGCTTTGAAAAATCTGTAATACTCAGCGAGTCCTACCCACACCTACAGTCATAAAAGGGCCTGTCAACCAACGGTTTTACCCGGAAATCTCGACTTTATGATTAATTAGGTGACACTTCTAACATCAGTAAAGTTGAGTTCTTCAGATGTAAGTAAATGGTTTTTCTATACCCAGTGTAGGTTACATTGGCAGATTTAACCAACTATTAGTAAACCCTCCCAGGGTAGCTGTATTGTTTATATCTCAGATAATTTTCCAAGGAGCCGATTTTAACCACATTTACGGCATTAAATTTTTAAATATCATACCAATAAATAAATTTAAACCAAAATAATAACATTACCATAGGTCATCAAATTTTAAAATTATATCAAAATTATTTATGAAAGCTATACGTAACAAATGTATTAAATTCTTTTACATTTTCGTTGAGTGTAAGCAAATATTTTAATTCTGATTGCATGCAATACGTTATTACATTAAATTCTACAATGTTTAATAAAATTTATGCATATAAAATGTTTAGAAATTATTCTCTAATTACAAAAATTAAAGTTTAAGAGTATAATGTAAGTTAGACATATTGCATTTAAACGAAACATGGTTTATGAATACAATAAAACTGTCAAATAATAATGACGTCACTGGAGAGCCAACATCATTAAACAGATCAACACGTCTGCTTATTACCTGAGATAAGTTGATTTGGACATAGCTGTGACGTGCTTGGATATATATATCCAAGCACGTTTTCTCCCCGCGCAAAAATTTTTAGAACTTTCACATTTACTTCCACAGAGTTTTGTGAAATGTGGAGGAGATGCCGCTCTTACTTTAGTGCGATTATTTATTGGCCTCTCTGAATACTTCGGTTCACGAACATGGGTTCAGCTAGGCGGGGCTTAAAGTTAGTCCTAGTTTATCTTTGAGCGCGTCTAATTTAGCCTACGGCTGTTGAAAACAGCAATTGTATAGAACCTTTGGCGTGAATTTCGCAGCAAAATAACTTGTTTTCCTTATTTGACTATCAAAATACTTAATTAAACAGTAGTTTTTAAAGTCCATATGTCGGGAATTAAGTTTTTTAAACAATTGGCTTACTCCACTCTCATTAAGTCCAACGTTATAAACTATTTACGTATATGTATTCATTATTCAAGAAATGTATACTGGAATCCAGTCACAACCAAATGTAAGTTTACCTTTATATATATATATATATATATATATATATATATTTGTGTGTGTGTGTGTGTGTGTGTGTGTAAGTTTTACTTATTGTTTCCATGTGAAAAGAAAATTAATTTTGCATGTTTACTGGTATCATATGTATTTGAGAAAGACTATAGCTTGCACATTTATTTTGGTGTTATTGTAAGGTAACCTTTAAACTGTATTTGTAAAACCAGATATCTTCACAATTTCCATCAGCAGGAACACAAATCAATGCTTCTGGACATCCGACACTCGGAAATTTAGAGAGCAGAATGATCAGGTTTGTGTCTATTTTGGTTTACAAAATGAACACCTTGTTTCCTTTTCCATTTCCTTGCCAATTTCCTGGTGAGCGTGGATGTCAACATAGGAAATTATTCAGTTAAGGATTGCCTTACTAATAGTTTTAAAACCTAATAATTAAATAGTCAGTTTAACTTTATTTCAGCATTTATCTCTAAGACTTAAAAATTTTAATTATTCAAACGGCTGAAATGTGTAATATATGTTTTTCACTCTGTCTATATGCACGATATCTCCAGAGGGAACTGACGTTTTGACTTGAAATTTTGCACGATCTTCATTTCGAAGTATGAAACACTGAGTTTTATTATGTTATAAATTAATCGATAGCTGAGCGTTAGTGAATATTATAAATTTTTCTTATAGGTAAACAAGGTGGTAACGAAAACACCGCATAGTAAATAAATATGTAAAATAAATTAGTATAATCGTATATGATTGTACCTAAAAGTAGTAACACAAGTAGTTGACCATTTGTAAATTATTAATAAATTTAGTTTATTATTCACTAATATGAAAGCCAATAAATTAATAAATGATGAGAAATATCAAGTGGAATTATCTCTCGAACATTTTATAATTGTACAATATAAGTTTTAAATAAATATCTACATAGACGTCTGAGTTGCATGACCAACTATTTGATTTGGCTGTACATAATAAAATCCCATGACTAAGTAGACGGGTAAACTTTCTCTTTGCCTGCAGTCTACTTTACAAAAAAACTAACTAAAATAACGACATAGTAAAGTGCCACATTTAAAGGTTCACTGAGGTTGCTTGCAAAAATTGCAAATCTATAAGTAAGTTAATTTTCAATATATTGTATGAAAAGTCTGACAGACAGAAATGCAGATGTTATGTTCGATTTTCAACCTCTAAAGTGATAAGCTCCGCTATCGCTCAGCCAACTGCAATTATTTTCGTTTAGTCAGATAACTATCACATATCTTCCATCTTTTCTTTATTAACGACCCTATCTGCCTTATGAGAAAGAATAATTTGTCATGAAGTTCAATTCTTTAAGCACATTAGAATTAAGAAAAGGCCTAAGATCCTCCATGCCGCTATAATTGTACTTTTTGCAATATCAGTTTTAAATGAATAGTTTCTGAAATTAATGTTCACTTTCTAAACCAAATAAAAATCTAAACATTCTTAATAAATGGCAACATTGCGAGAGAAAACTGAGTCATTTATGTAATACTATTGCTGTGTTCTACATACTACTTTTGAAGTAACTATTTGCGAGTACTTTTATCCACATTCCTAGAACAATTTAAATTTAAAATGCATTAATAGCAAAATTTTACAATATACTGATTTATTATATCTTAGAGAACGGCATAGGTTTATATTTCGTTTTGCATCTTAATTATCTTTAAGGTTCGGCTTTGAAAAATTGGGAAATATCTTTGTCCAAAGCTTTTTTTAAAGATCTATTAAACTAATGTTAAAGAACTTTCTTGAACATGATTTACAGCAGTTGACGACACTGTAGATGTCAGCACTGTGGTGACGTAGATGGATGTGGTTCATCATTCTCTCACCAGGTTCGCTGCCATTTATCTTTGTTTAAAGCTGGCAACTCGATCTCTTGCTAAGAAAGTGTCACTTCATAAAATCACATTTCACCACTTAAAAATTGTGATTCGCCACGTTTCTGCCAAAATAGAGCGATTGGTAAGTAAATGTATATCTTTTGGTGGTAGGCCTGTTGGTTCCATTTCTCTTTGAAATTTTGCCTACAAACTTCATAATTTAATACAACTTGAAAATAACATCCCATCGCGTTGATAACAATAAAACAAAATTTCAACTCTATTAGCTATTTATCCAGACAACTTATAATCATGTCAACGTAGTCTCGTCAGAGGGAAATCGCGCCAAATAATATCTGTAAATAACAGGCAAATAAAACATCATAATAGGTAAGTTACTTTGCTATTTATAAATTTACTTTATATTACATTCAAAATAGCAGTCTCGCATGAAATAGCTAATTTATAGTACAGAAAATATTGAAATACACTTACGGACAAAGCGCGCGAGGTGGTAACCGGTGAGCTGTTGAACGGCTTGTTGAATACAGACAAAATTACTACGTGTGTCGATTATGTCATTGTTGTTTCAAGACTTTAATTAATTCCAAAAATATATTGGAAAAAATGTACTAACCAGTAAACGCGTAAGAGGGATGCATAAACACATACATTATATTTAATGCAACTAAATAATAGTACAAACTTGTATTCCTTTATTCATCTGCCCCATTGCATATATTACCAGAGCGTTTTTTAAAGTAGTCTTTATTTATTACCTTTATGCGTCAATGCTTATTACGGCATTGTTAAATTATTTTACGTTCTCAAAAATTTAACCCGTTATCTCTTAGTTTATTAATGGCAGTCTTACCACGAACAATATCACTATTTTACAGCAAACATAATAAAGAATAACTCACTGAACTGCTGCGAGGTACTCAACTGAGGAATTTTCTGTTTCCTATAGAGAGATTCTTAGGGTATTCAACACTGGAGCGGATAACTGTTTTTATATTATGAAATAGAAATATTTTCATGGTATGTTGCTTGGAAGTATTTAATTATTAGAAAAATAGAAGCCTTAAAACTTGTCGAACATTATTTAGATAAAATGTATATGATATTATGATTAAGTTAAATTAATCTTATAAAGTAATTATCCAACTTTAATTTTATTGTAAAATTAAACCAAAATCCTTAAAACATTGATGGGTTTTATATAAACCTATTGTGTCCATTTTCAGGTGCATTATTGAGTTAGTTGGCGAAGCATTGTAAATGCAATCACACCTGTTAGTAACCAACTCAAACGTAGAGCTTGATGAAATATACATAACGACAGCAACTCGACTAACCAATGGTGGAGTCGCGTCACTGGCGAAAACAAACCTGAATAACTAAAATTCGTGTTTGTTTCATTTAAACATCATCGTTTTTAAAGCCTTTGTAATATTAAAAGATAAAGAATGGTCTTTTATGTGGATATTTTGCCGTCTTCTTTTCAATTTTAACTCTTTGAATACAACTCCATAAAACACATCACGTTGACAGACCTCTAAAATGATATATAATAGCCTGTATTAAAATAAAATAGTGTTTGCATGTCGTTTAAAATTTAGCCAACTGTATCATCAAAGTGTTCCAAAATCGTTATCTCTCCATCATCCGTTGACTAGATGGATCCGTTGATCATGTTGGCGGCCTGGTCCTACACTGTGTACACGCTGTCCACGACGCTCCGTAGCTTAATTAAATTTATCGCAGTTTATTTTCATTCCAGTTACGAACTTTGACTAATTTGATATTATTATCAGTGGCGAAATCTTATCAGTGAGTCCGACTATATTGTACTGCCCCAGTAAGTAATATTCCTCAAGTAATCTAATCACTGCACTAACAAGGTTAGACCTGACGACAGCAGTACAATCACGTTATTTTCATTAATTACGGAGCGCCGACCTTTATCTTTTGACAATATTGCGTTGATATCTTATCTGCAGTTGCGGTAGCATTGGTAGCGTCTTGGTTTAATAAGCCGAAGATTCCCGGATCGAATACTAGTACCTGACCTATCTTTTTGCATCACGTTACCTCACATCATTTTAAATTTTTATCACTTGTTATTTATTTTAAAGTTTTTAGTTGTTGTTAGATTTTTTATTGCATGGACTATTAATACATTAGAGTTTAATTGCGTTTTATTCTATTATTTATTTTTTAAATATCAATTTTAAAACAGCAGACATGAGCTTAAATATTGAGTTCACTAAAAATGGAAAGCCAAACATTTTACTTAACGGCCATAAATACCGAGAAAGCTACACATTGAAATCTGGTGAGATTATTTGGCGCTGCCTTGGAAGGAGTTGTGGAGCGACGATTAAGTCAGATTCTGAGAGAACAACCGTTGCTAAAGTCAACAGTAAACACTCAGGTCCTCACCCTGTCACTATGAGGGCACTGACATCTCCGCAGATGAGCTCCTCGTCCCCGGCTACTCCATCCGCCACCGGGACTGCTGTGACTCGCGCTTCAGCGACGCGTTCGCCCGCACCCGCGGCTGAGATCGTTGCGACCCGCCCTTCCGCGACGCATTCGCCCTCACATTCTGGGACTCCCACAGGGACGTTGACATCAACTGTGGCGTCATGCCGTCCGTCACCCACCCTGCTTGCTAGATCGCCTTTTGAGGAATCGTCTCCCAACACCACACCACGTCCCGGCCCTCTTCACTGTACGTGTGGACTGGAGGCTGAAAACATGGAGTTAAAGAGGCGTATAGAACAACTTACAGCCGAGAGAGATCAGATTCTTGACCACTCCATCCAGTCTGACGCGCGTCTCCTCCAGTTTACAGATCAACTCTTTGTGGCGAACTCGTCACTGATTGAGACTCCTGGTGGCCGTACAACTGATTGCGCCGTACAGTGCGAACTGTCCTCGTCTGTGGTTTGTCAGGAGCCGCGCTGCATTGAAACCAGGGACTTAGTTACTAGTCTTAAGAATACCGTTGAGGTCCTGGAGGCTGAGCTGGGGTGTTTTCAGGGCGGAAGCTGTGGAGGAAAATCACACCCTTAATAACAACACAAAGGATGAGGGATGGGTATTGGTTAAAAGCAAACCCAAGAGGAAGTCGAAGAAGAAGAAGAGAAATCCAAACCCTGCGAACAAATCATCTGCAAATCATCACGCCAAAAATACCCCTAGAATCGACCCGCCTTTTCCCTCAGCTACATCTCGCAGACACCACCCACCCACCAACCATCCCCAAGATGTCGAGGACGCTAGGAGGAAACAGTTTGCATTTCCATTGGTGTACATCGAGGGAGACAGCCACGTTCGTCATCTGGCCGGCTTAGTTCAACAACGTGTGAACCCGGCGACGAGGGTGAGTGGCACCTGCAGGCCGGGGGCCGGGCTTCTGACGGTGACTTCTGGTGATCTGCCTCCGCCTGGGAGCTGCTGCATTCTGTTTGCTGGAACGAACGATGTCGCTGCTGACGAATCCGACAACATCCTCGAACATCTCGAGCGACAATTAACTGCTCGTCTCAGCTCATCGGCCGTTATCGTTTCCACGGTTCCACACCGGCATGATCTCCCTGAAGACCACCCCGTGAACCAGCGAATTGACTTGGTCAACTTTTACATCGAGGAGCTGTCTATTCGACATGAGGGGGTGGAGCTCCTAAACTTCAATTTGATTGGAAGACGGTGGTTCACTCGCCACGGAATGCACTTGCGTCTGCCTGGCAAGCTGCTGTTGGCTGATTTGGTGTTGGAGAGTCTCCATCGCTGTGCTCGGTTATTTGCCGCGCGTCTCCCGGCCTCGCCTGCTGCCGCCGCCCCTGCCTGTGCGTCTCATTCCTCTCCGCCCTGCCTTCCTGCTGCTGCCCTGGACAGTACATCGTCTACGCAGCCTCCTTTCACTGCACCGGGGCCCCACCCTGTCGGTGCCTACTCCGAGACCGCCGTTCAGGAGCTTACCACCAATGGCACATGTCAAAAAAACTATTGTTTACTGACAGAGGTGAAAGTAGGATAGGGGCACCAGAATACGGTTTAAATTCAATCAGTCAAAATTCCAAATCAACAACATCAAAATTTTCAAAATTCAAAAATGAAACTTTTAAACTGATTCATCTTAATGCTCAAATTGCTACCAACAAGGTTGATGAGCTGACACTCTTTTGTAAAGAACTTGCGCCAGATATATTTATAATCTCGGAGCATGGCTTCACTAAAGAAAACATAAAATTTTTCAAAATCAACAACTTTGAATTGGCCGGTTCTTTTTGCCGAAACACGTCCAAAGGGGGTGGTGTAGCAATCTTTACTAGACGTTCAATTACTTTTCAACCGATCAAAGTCGGTTACAGCTGTGAACTGACCTTTGAGGTTGAAGGAATAAAAATAAAAACAAATCAGTTCGGGAAAATCTTGGTCTTTGGGTTGTACCGGTCACCCAATGGTTGTGTTGATGTTTTTTTTGAAAAACTTGAAATTCTTTTAAATTTCCTCAACACATCTCAAACAAAATTCTTTATTTTGGGGGACTTTAACATAAACGTGCTAGATCATACCCACCCCCTTACCCAGCGGTTCCGCGATTTATTGACTTCATTTGGCTTGATCTGGTCAGTAAACTCCCCAACTCGTGTATCTGGCACGACGAGTACAGCCATCGACAATGTTGTCACTAACATTTCACAAGTCAGAGTTTCCGTGCTTGATGCCGCCATCTCGGACCACCGCGCTCAGATGGTCGAGGTCATTGGGTGTTCCCCGGATGTCGAGGGCCAGGCTCCAAAAATATTAAGAGTAACTCGACAGCAGAACATTGAACAGCTCAGGAGTTTTCTCGGGGGTGAATCCTGGACATTTCTGGATCATTTCCGTGATGCGAATGGGATGTTCAATGCGTTTAACGAACGTTTCTTATTTTATCTGAACAGTTCATGCCCTTTCAAAAAATCAAAAAGGTTTCAAAATTTCAAAAAAACATCATGGATTACTCCAGGTATTCAGATATCCAGAGAAAAAATCAGGTTCTATCACTCTATCTATATATGCACTGAAAATGAAAATTTTAAAGTTTTTTTTCCGAAATTACAGAAGAGTGTATAGAAGAGTAATTAAAGCCGCAAAGGCCTATGACATTGAAAAAACCTTAAAAACATGTGACAACTTTTCTAAAACGGCCTGGTCAATTATTAATAATGCATCAAACCTTTCTAAAAAACCCAACAAAATCAAAATTATCGACAACGGTACAAAAGTAGAGGATCCCTCGGTGGTTGCTGGATTATTCAGTCGTTATTACGATTCGATGACTGTGATGGGCGGAGGCACCGAGGGACCTCTCCCCCGCGTAAGAGTTTCCCGGCGGCCGATGACGTCCATGGCTTTGGCCCCTGTGGGTGAGGGGGAGGTGGCTCGCGTCTTGCGGAGTCTCAAGGCGAAAAAGTCCTGTGACATCCAAGGGGTATCGTCATGGTTAGTTAAACAATGCTCCAAGCAATTGTTGGCACCATTGACCAAACTGATCAATTTTTCATTTGAAACAGGCACCTTTCCAGACAAACTAAAAATTGCGAAAATCATTCCGATTTTCAAAAAGGACGATCCTTGTGTGACTAGCAATTATCGTCCAATTTCTGTTTTGCCTGCCATCAGTAAAGTCTTTGAAAAAAATATTTTTGGCACGACTGGAAACTTTCCTCTCAAGATTTGAAATTCTCGATCCAGAACAATATGGATTCAGAAAAAACAGATCAACAGTCGATGCAGTCACAAACCTTGTTGAACTCGTTGTCGATGGGTTGGAGAGAAGAGAACATGTGCTCAGCATATTTCTTGACCTCTCCAAAGCCTTTGACTGTGTGCACCATGCGACACTGCTGCACCAGTTAGAGGAATGCGGCATTCGAGATTTGCCGCACAAATGGGTCATGTCTTATCTCAGTGACAGGGTCCAGTGTGTACAGATCGAGAATGCCCTGTCAGACAAAACACAAGTAACCCAAGGTGTTCCCCAGGGATCAATTCTTGGCCCAGTTTCTTTTTAATCTCTATGTCAACGGACTGAAATCATCTATCCAGCATGGTAAAGTGATTCAGTACGCTGATGACACGACTATTTGTGTAAAGGCAAAATCAGCTGCTGAATTAGAACTCAAATCATTTCTTGATCTAAATCTTTGCATTCAACATTTCAATGAAATGAACTTGCAAGCAAACAATTCAAAGTCAAATTTCATCAAATTTTGTTTTCAGCAGCGCAGTGAACAAAACAAAATCACTGTGATGGTGGATGATGAACTCATTGAAGAAACATCTTCCACAAAGTTCCTTGGAATACATCTTGACAAGGAGTTGACTTGGAACGGTCACATTGACAGCGTTTGCTCTAGAGTTAATTCAGGCATTTATGCTTTGCGTAACCTAGCACAATTCTGCTCCCTTGAACTCTTAAGAACAGCCTATTTTGGCTTGGTCCATACTCACTTGGAGTACGGAATCAGACTTTGGGGTAGCTGCTCTAAATACAAGCTGGAAAGGGTATTTAGACTTCAGAAAAGAGCTGTCAGAACCATCTTGAAATTGAAAACAAGAGAGTCGTGTAGAGAAGCATTTAGGGAGCTTAGATTATTGACTTTACCCTCCCTCTATATCTTGGAGGTCGCTCTGTACTGCAGGTCAAGGTGCACTTTGACTCAAGGCAGAGATGTTCACTCATATGATACTAGAGGTAGGGACAACTACAGAATTCAACCACACAGAAGTACAGCCTTTGAACGGCTGCCATCTCAAGTTGGTGTCAAAGTAATCAATTGCCTTCCTGAATGCATCAAAAACCAAAACCTGAATCTTTTCAAGACTCGTTTAAAGCATCTTTTGGTGTCTAGTGCCTTTTACACGATTGAGGAGTTTTTTCAATACCGCTGGGACAATTAGTAACCCCCCTACCCGATATTCTGGTGTTGAGAGTGTGATTGTTTGCATGATTGTTGAGAGATATGTATGTATGTTTGAGTGAGCTTCAATGTGTATGAATGGCTAGGAAGAATATGACGCTTGCAACACAATTGTAAAATTGTAACAAATGCAATAAAGAATTTATTTATTTATTTATTTAGAACTTGGAGACACGTATACAAAGACAGTATTTAATACATTAACGCCGCTCAGTTCAAGTCTATGAAAGGTTAATGTGGTTTCGGACACGTGCTATTTTTTTATCTTATAAAAGAACATTTATGAACCCATCCCCATTCGTCATGTGTCAAAAGAATTTTAGTCGTAGATAATTCTTATCTTAGACTAACTTCACCAACGACACTCCATACATAATATCTAATCTCGTCTACAACCTTTCAATATTTTTTGTGGAAGTGATAATGGAACTTAATAAAGTTCATGATAGCTTGACAATAATTAGTAGGCTTATAAATTTCATGTTTTGTACAGCTGTGTAGACTTTCAATTATCTTTGAACGTAGTCGTTTCGTTTATAAAATAGTTTTTTAAGATTTCACAATACTTGATAGTTGCAGAATTGGTACCAATTTATATTAACGTGACCATGGAAAGATATGTTAATTTTTTTCCTGAAAACAATATTGAAGAAAAGATTCGTCGCAACGAAAGTCAAAGGAGCCATGATTTGTTTAAATCCTCTAAAAACTCACTTTTTCACAGTTTCCTATAACTCCGCGTCTCCTCAAACTCGGTATAGCCAGTTTCAAAAAAACCGATTATCATACCAACAACTAGAAATTATCGTACTTTCATATAAAATAATCGTACCAAACACATTTATTTAAAAAGTATGTTATGATATTACTTTAGGTGGAGTTGGCCAAATTGTGGAAATTGACTAGGCCAAATTTGGTAGACGTAAATATAACAGAGGACGACTTATTGAAGGACAGTGGGTGTTTGGTGGTATAGACCGCACCACACACGAAACATCTTTAGTGCCGGTAGATAAAAGTGACAAGGAAACTCTGTTAAAGATCCTGAAAGAAAACAATTTTACCGCGAAGTAAAATTACTAATGACTGTTGGCGTGCGTACGACTGCTGAATCACTCAAAGGAGTTTGTGGCCCACGCACTCACGCCCACACAAATACCATCGAGCGGACGTGGAGAAGACGTGATAAGGATAACATTCCGCGTTAAGGCAGGATAAACACTCATTTTGTGGGGTATTTGGGTGAATACCTTTTAAGGAAAAACACCCAAACCTCAATGAGCGTATCCACCATTTCTGGATTGCGGCTGCAAAACTGTACCCACCTGAACATTAAGTTAAGTGATAAGTTACTGAAATGATGCTGACTAATACGTTAATCCTGTCAACGATGCCTGCCCACTGCGCAGTGCTGCGCACTGCTTGCTCTTTTAGAAAAAAAATTTACTCCAGCTTGCAAAAGTCGAATCCCAGAACGCAATAATGTCCGAAAGGCATAAATATAATACAATAATATACTTTCCCCCCAGTTCATATGCACCTGTGCTAATAATACTTGACTATAAATGCCCAACCCATGAAAAAAGTCCATTTTCCATGGTCACGCTAATGTAAATCAATACCGCAGAATTATATGTGTACTTCAGTTCTGAAACATTACACTTCTATATGTAATACAATTTACATTGGTATTAATTTATTTTATTTATTTAAAGTGGAGATGCACAGTATATAAAGAGTGCGTAGTAAATATAGACACCTTTTTAAATCACGGCGTTAAATGAAAACTTTTATCAGTTGCTTAATAACCCACATCAGTTAAAAGTCTGCTACCACATTACTGTTCTTTAATCTGTGACAAACTTACAGCAGTTCTTAATCCAGGACCTGAGGCCTATTTTAATGTATAATTACACACCTGGGGTTTAAGGAACCAATAGAGAAGTGAGTCCTAAGAAATAATATGATCTTTAGCCATACTAATTTTGAGAAGCTTAAATTTAGAAGGTATTGAAAGGGTTAAAAGTATAAAATAATGTATTTTACTTTACAATTCCTGAATCATTGGATAATTTTTAAAGATATTCCGGAAATCCTTACTATATGCAGATAAATCCTAATAAACGTCTATGTTCACAATGGAAGGACTGAAACGTCTATTTCAGGATCAGTGCCTATGAATTCATGACATGTAATATATAACATTTTGACAGCCTGAAACATAATTTTATCGTGCAATAATATATTCTCATGGAATTTACAACAGCTGTTTTACAAAGACGAAAATACTTACCACCTTGTTAAACTCGATAAAGAAAGAATAATAATTTGTGATGCAATATAAACTGTGGTGTGTTTGCTGTAAACCAACAATATTTTCTTACTGAGTGCATGCCCGTGCAGCTTATTGGAATATTCGGTTCTGTTCATTTTCAGATTTAGATTCCTTCTACTTCAACATACCCATGTCTTAATTTTACTATCTATACTTTCTAAGATTAAACTTATCGGAATTATAAATATGAAATAAAGTAGTGAGGTTTGTTTATAATCGTAATAAAATTATCAGGAGAGTGTATCAGGATATTAGAATGTTGATGATCTTTATTACAAGTAATAGGTTTGCATGATATTTCCTTCATAGTACATGGAAAAAGTATTAAGATGCGAAGTCAAAAAGTAAGAATTCAATTTTCTCACGTTTGTTAAACCATAGGAGTTCAGCAGTGTGCTGGGGGCCGTGGAGGGGATGACTGATTGCTAGCAGACACGTGTGCAAGTCGGCTCTAAAGTTTTTTATAGTTTTAAAAAATTAACCGGTATTTTTCTGACAGTTTTCTTGGAAAGTGGTGCCATTACACGCGTAAAGACACTAAGCATTATCGAATCAGCGAAACTTTTTATAACGTGTGTAGTTAAAAATTCGCTTATCAGTACAATATTTCATGTACCGATCGCCGCCGCAGCTCAGGTCTGGGTCTAAAGGTGAGCCTGTCCCATTATCTGGCGGAGCTGATAAGCAACGGTCCGAGCGCTCCTTATCTGTAACGTCTGACCCCGGCCGCTCTACAACATCAACAATGCCTGCCACCGGGACCGACAAGGCCGCCAGAGTTGACGCGACTGTCATCGCCGACCTCGTCGGCAAGCACCTTTCTTCTGGCGACGTCTTCGGCCAGCTCGTGACCCGCATCACCCACGAGCTGAAGGGTGTCGTCGAGGAGGCTGTGCGGGCGGCGATGGCGTCCGTCGGCGATGAGGTGGCAAGGCTCCGAGAGCAGGTGGGAACCTTGACCCAGCGGCTAGAGGAGATGGACGACCGACTGCAGGGGCGCTGTGACGAGCTGGAGCAGTTCCAGCGACGCCAGAACCTCCGCATCTTCGGGGTGGAGGAGATGACGGGGGGAGAAACACCGACCGCATCGTGGTGGAGCTCTGCAGGGACAAGCTCGGTGTGGACCTGCCTGCCTCCGCCATCTGCAGGTCGCACCGAGTCGGCAGCCAGCCCAAGCCCGGGCCCGACGGTAGGAAGAGGCATCGGCCTATAATCGTCCGCTTCATAAGTTACCAAGATCGGCGGACGATATACAAACACGAAGAAGAAGCTGAAGGGCACGGGCATCACGATGCGGGAGGACCTGACGGCGCGGCGACTGGAGGTGCTGAAGAGGGTGACGGCGCAGCACGGGGTCCGCAACACCCGGACCCAGGACGGCAGGGTGCTGTGGCTGGGCAGGGACGGCAGCAAGGGAGTGGCGACCCGGCTTTCCGACCTCCAACCAGCTTCTAACTGATTAAGTATATTTTTTTATTACCCATTTCCAGTTCTGAAATTCTACTTCCTAATTAAGCTTTTATTTATTTTCTTTTACACTGTACATCAATATTTATTTTCTAATGAATTTCTACGAAATTATTATTATTTTGTTTTAAGAAATTTTAATTGGCTATATAATTATAACTTTACTGTTAATTTATTCTTTTTAAAATTATTATTAGAATTATTATAGCACTAAAAAAAAATTTGAATTCACTACCATTTTATTTATTTTTTCTCTCCACTTACATTTTTAATACTGATTATTATTGTTACAATAAGAGCCTGCAAGCTTGCATGCATGTTTAAATTTATTATGAATAATATTAAATTAGTAATAACTTCAATTAATTTTAAGTTTATATTAAATGATAAAGTATTATTTTTTCTTTGTTATGGTATGCGTGAGTGTGTAAATGTCCTGACCGCAATGTCACTGTCGCGTGTACCGCCGGCCGCTCGCCGCCTGCAGTGTCGTCGCGCCCCTGCTCGCCGCCGTGCACGGCTCTGACAGCCCCGCCCCGAGCGGGCGCGCCTCTCCGCCGTCCCTGCCCGCGCTTCTCTGCCGTTCTCTCGCTCCCTACAACAATTTCCTCAAGGCAGCACACGTTAAAGCACAATCACTGTATAGTCATATTGACGAATTTCGTTCCATTTTTGAGCCATTACATACCGACATTATCTTGGTCTCTGAGACTTGGTTAAAACCAACCACAAGCGACAAGAGCATTAATTTAGCTGGCTACAATATTTTCAGGAACGACCGTCTACACAAACGTGGTGGTGGAGTCGCAGTTTATGTCAAGTCTCAGTTTCCTACTTCCATCTTATTCTCATCTGATACATCTAGAGAGGGACGGCCTGAATTTATGTTTTTGGATGTCAGTGTCAACGGGACGCATGTTTTAGTCGGTGCATGTTATAGGGCCCCCAATACCGGCCATCTTGCCGAATTTGAACACACACTCATCGATCTTATGGCTCGTTACAGTCATGTCATTGTCATGGGCGATCTTAACTCCGATTTGTTAGGGCCTACCACATATGAGAAAACCTTTTTGACCACAATGTTTCAGTCATGTAACATGTCTCTGCTACCACTTCAGGCCACTCATCACACTGCTACAACCGACACGTGGCTTGACATCATGGCTGTTTCTGACCCGACCCACGTTGCACACCACGGACAATTTCCTGCCCCTGGACTTTCAAAGCATGATCTCATTTTTTTGTGCCTATAAACTCCATACCCCCAAAAATAAGCCCAATATTATCAAATATCGCAGATACAGGGACATAGATCATGCTTCACTTCTCACAGATGCTGCTGCTTTACCCTGGCATGAAGTAACCACTGCCAATAATGTAGACAAAATGGTTATCAAATTTAATGCTTTACTTACTAATTTATTTGATAAACATGCCCCAATCATAACTAAAAGAGTAACCAAAGCCCCCTCTCCATGGATGAATGATTTCATAAGAAAATTTGCAAAAGCAAAGGGATTCCGCCTTCAGAAAAGCTAAACGTTCTAAATCCACTCAAGATTGGGAGGCATATAAACGTCTTAGGAATCACACGCAGCAGCAAATACGTAACGCCAAAGTTAGATTTTACCACACAACACTTTCAGAGCCTCAGTCCACTAAATCACTGTGGAGTAAAAATCAAAGACCTTGGTGTGGGTAAATCCAATATCAGTCCACCTGTTCCGTTTGACCTCAATATTATAAATGATTACTTTATTAATATCCCTGTTAATATATCTGCAACTAGCGATTATATTGCTGAGCTGGAGGCTGTTCCTCGGGAGGCTGCTGGCCGCCAGTTTTCTTTCACACCTGTGAGTGAGGCTGATGTGCTTGCTGCTTTCGCGAGGATGACCAGCAACGCAGTTGGGGCTGACAACATACCTTTGCGCTTTCTGAAAGATACATTGCCAATCACCCTTCCTGTTTTAGTAGTCATTTTTCAATTGTTCTTTAAATTCCTCTGTATTTCCCTTAACCTGGAAGCATGCTCTAGTTCGTCCGTTGAGAAAAGTGTCTAATCCGCAATCCCCTTCTGACCTACGACCAATCAGTATTCTCCCTTGTCTCTCCAAATGCCTTGAAAGAGTGGTACATCAACAAATTTCATCTTATCTGAATACCTATAACATCTTATCTAAATACCAGTCTGGATTCAGGCCTAATCACAGCACCACCACAACCCTAATTAAAATCACCGATGATATCAGATTGGCAATGGACAAAAGACTAAATCACCATTTTACTGCTTTTTGACTTTTCCAAAGCCTTCGACTGTGTTTATTACCCCCTTCTCCTCATCAAATTGAAGAAGTATGGTTTCTCCGATGAGTGTGTAAACTGGGTCAAATCGTATCTTACTGGGCGACAGCAATGTGTCAAAGAAAGGGAAAAAAATATCTGAATGGAAAGCCGTAACACGGGGTGTTCCACAGGGCTCTGTTCTTGGACCCCTATTGTTCTCAATTTATATTAATGACGTCACATCTATTATAAGGCACTCTAAGTTTCATCTTTATGCCGATGATTTACAGATTTACGTACAATGTTCGCCTGATGAATTGAGCACATTTATGGTTCTACTCAATCAAGACATTGAATCAATTGCTTGTTGGGCAAATAAACATGGGCTGAAATTAAATGAAGACAAAACGCAGGCAATGGTATTGGGAAACCCAAGATTGATCGACCGTTTGGACTTCAACGTTGCACCAAAACTTGAACTCAATAACCACGTACTAAATTTTCAAAACAAATTAAAAAATCTTGGTCTTACTATGAGCTCAAGTCTTAAGTGGAATGACCAGGTTACGATAACGTGTAATAGAGTATTTGCTGGCATTCACAGTTTAAAGCGTTTTGCTTTATATCTACCATTCAGTGTCAAGGTTATGCTGGTTAAAACTCTCATACTGCCACACTTCAACTACTGTGACGCTGTGATCAGTGACATGACTGTTGAGCTTTCGGACAGGCTTCAACGTGCTCAAAACTATTGTATCAGATTTATTTTCAATCTCAGACGTTATGAGCATGTGACTCCATTTTTCAAACAGCTATCGCTTCTGAAACTTCAACAACTTCGCCAACTTCACATTCTTTCAACTCTACATTCAGTTATCAGAAACAAGTCACTTGTTTACCTGTCCGAAAATTTCAAATTTATTTCCGATATAAGTGAGCGACCTACGAGAAGGGGATCCACGTTACTCTCAATTCCTGTTCATCGATCGAACTTCTTCAGTAGGTCGTTCACTGTTCAGGCATGTCGCCTCTGGAACTCTCTTCCTGATGATATTCGTGTTATAGAAGGTCGGGCTCGTTTTGGGGCGGGGGTCAGGGACTTGTTGCTGGGCGGTCTGTAGGGGTGGCGGATGGCGGTGCTCGTGGCGTGCTTGTGGTCAGGCTGTGTTGTTTGAGAGAATGAATGTAGCAATAACAAGAAACTATTTAAAAAGTAAATTGTTAATTTAAGTTTTAATTTATCTTTGTTTGAACATTTTCTACATATTCAGCTGATAAATTTGATTTTTAATTATTACATAGTAGTATATATTTTAGTTAAATTTAAATTTAAAATGGAATTTGTTATAGTTTTTAAGGTCATTAAATGTAAATATGTATATATATATATATATATCTGTATATTATGTGAGGTTGAGTGGTA
Organism: Homalodisca vitripennis; assembly: GCF_021130785.1. NCBI lineage: Eukaryota > Metazoa > Arthropoda > Insecta > Hemiptera > Cicadellidae > Homalodisca > Homalodisca vitripennis. Next base: position 6,327 of record NW_025785902.1, on the reverse strand, counting down.
GAGAGGGCTAAATAGCCCTAACTCCGCCTCTTGAATAAAGGCATATTTCATTTCATTTTCATTTCTTTTCATTATAATGAGGGGTTATACCTGAATTTTAATCATCAAGGACTACGTTTTCTAATAATTCGTAATATGCTTACTCCTCAGCAACCTTTGAACTAGTTGCGCATGATTAACTTTTAAACTGCTCAGAATACGTACAATATCAGATCGCTGAAAAACTGTAATATATTTGTTCCATAACATTTTTTTACGAATTTCTTAGCAATAATAAAGTGTTTAGTGGTGTTAAGCCATGCGTTCATAGAGAAAAATACCAAAAGGATTGTCATTGATTGACTTTATTTCTAATATTCTGGAACTGAATTGTAAATAAAGATGACGAGATGACAGTTCTCGCTGACACGTCCTAAGAACATACATCACACCTAGACATTGACATGTCAGTATTATTCTCAGAGACATCTCTATCTATCTATACCAGAATCTGATGGTCTCCTGTATGATTCGTGAGAAAAAAGTAAATAATATTATTTATATAGAATTTACATGTTTACATGTCGAACTTAAAAAAATACCTGTTTTTTATGTATACTGGTTACAAGGCAGAGTTATTACACGGATTTTCAAAAAAATTATTGTTTAGTTAAAAATAATACAACTGTGAAAATAAAAAAAAAAACATATTGTCATATTAAGTTGGATACTGAATAATATAATTTTTCAGTACATGAGCAACCCAGTAATTACCCATTCTAAACTATTAATAAATAAATATATGTATTTATATATATAAATATTATATATATATATTTATTTATTTAGTATGTATATTTATTTATAGTTTATAATGGGTGATTACTGGGTTGCTCAGGTAGCTGAATAATAATTATATTATCCAGTATCCAACTTAATATGACGATATTATAAACGACAATTATTTAATGTTTTTTTTTTTAATTTTTACGTATTAAATTTTATATATATAAATATATTATATATATATTAATTTTCTATATCTAAAATCGTACTCAAATCTATAGATTATGTACATTGTGAAAATGATTGCTTTTACTTCTAAGTTATGTAAGTCATTTTCAAATCATATTAATATAAAATTTATAACAAAAGGTGATTAGCACTAATACCGTAACTGGAACTTAAAATCATTTACTGTAAAACGAAAATTCGAAGCAGACATCATCCAGCAAATTATATACATATGTTAAGGAATGCTAAGATATCATAGAACACAATTATAAGAAATTTCATTTCCGGAAACAGAGTAGGTTTAAATTATGAAAGAAACCCTATTTTTTCCGGAATTTGCCATCATTCAGTGATACAAACTACACTAAGTTTATAGATCTCTAACCTTATGTCTTCTTCAGGTGAGTAACTCACCTTACACACTAGAATTTATGTTAAAGTTAAAAAAAAATCATTCCAGAGCGTTGTGACATGCATAGGTCATGAATCACAGCTACCATATTTTGTGTCTCTACTTAACTTACTCTAAAAACAATCCACTTAACAAAAACAAGAAACAACACTAATTATTGAAATTGAACTACAGAATACAGGTCACAATAGTCTTGCTAACCTAGTTCACATCCAACCTCATATGACTGATATATCAGTTTCTAGATATCGAGTCGTAGTGTTTCGTGTTACTGATTATTGGTATCACTGAACGATGGCAAATTTCGGAAAGAGTCCTGTTTCCTTCACAGTCTAAAAGGATATATATCATCAGGAAAATGCCATTTAATCTTGATTTTTCACTTGCAAAAGATTTTACTCTGTTATAATATTGGCATTTTATAGATGCATTACTAAATCGTAATAAAATGTTATTACATATATATTCTTAATTAAATGTATTACATTACGAAACGCGGAAAGATAATCTATATTACAAATAATATATTTTTTATTTTAAAGGAATATAATATCATATTCCAATACATTAAAATATTATTAGTCCACATACAATAACACAACGTTACGATAAAACTCATATCTCATTCACAGGTTCTACAATGGAATGCAGTATTAAAACCATCGTATCTGCATGTGAAGGGAGAATTTTAAACGTGCAGGAATATAATCTAAATGGTTGGATCTGCTTTATACTTTATCTTGTCGATTAGTAAAGTGTTTCAAAATATTACTGTTTTGTTTTAAAATTAAGTGTATACCATACTGGAATAATGGATTTTATTTTTATTGTCACGAAACGCCACAAGGATTGCTCTATTTTGTTAATATTTGTAATGTTTGAAAATATTTTGCTCAAAACTATTATGTTTCAAAGCGATATAGTTTATTTTATTAAATTAATGGATAAAGATATATTACAGCCTTCGTTTGTTTTTGTAAATAAATGAAACATTAATACTTTTAAGACGTAGTATTAATAGAATATTTAAAGAGGGAAATACAAAATACTGCTTGTAACATTAAACCAAGTTACTTCACAGTAATTACGTAAGAACTTTTGTCCTGTGAACATTACACCGGATAATTACGCCTTTCCTTTTACGTGACGTTTATAGACGCACCCGCGATCCTTGTAGTGAAAATGTAGTCCATAAAAATACTGCAGGGACTTGAATATGAACTATTAAATGTTTCAACTCTTGCATTAGGGAACGAACACGTCTTAATGAAAGTAATGTCTTCTATCCTTCCGCCTGTCTGTCTATCTCTGTGATACCTTTTGATGGAAAGGCCTAAGATATTTTCAACCTAGTACATAGGTTTGCTTTTAATTCAAGGAATAAATATATTGCTTGTGTAGTAAAAAATCCAATTTAACGGTAAAAATAAACGTTAACATCTTTACATAGTGATAAGTAACCATGATGGCAACAAGAAAATCGAACAATAGATTGGGTAAAGCCGTTATAACAGTTTTAACACGTGACGAAATTACAGCACCAAGCAAGGTGGAGTATACGACTTTGCTTAAGTTGTTTTCTGCACTTCGATTCTGGATTGTTTAGCTGTATTTGTCTTATAAAAGACAATTTGTGCCAAATAATTACTCAGGAGTGTATTTAGAAATATTGAGATTACACCAAAAGATGTTACAACAAATAATCATAATTGGCGAATATTTCAGCGTCCAGGGTAAAAAAGCATCGTATAAGCTAAGTAACTGTAAAGGCTCAAATAAGTACAAAAAAAGATTAAATCAAGTAAATATCCTCCCTCCTATAGTCTGTATAAATCTAAGAATAACTTTAAATGGATTGATAAGGGTGACAAAAATCTAGATTCGTGGAAACCAGTGAATGTAATTTAGCAAAATAATGTAATAGTATTTGAAGATTTCAAATCAATTCATACTTAAACTAATATTAATTTCTCTTTCCAGGTCAATAAGAGTGAAATTTTGAAATAAATTTTCAGTTTCGTAACTATTATAACCAGAGCTCTAGGGAAGGTATAATCAGAGAATTTCCTTTTAATCTGAAATAACTAAAAATATTAATGTCCTAAAAAATATATCATGGTATATTTTAGTTTTTATCATATTTCCATGAACAAATAGCATACACCATTCTCCTTTGAAACTGTAAAAACAATATTTATTAACAGTTACTAATTATAATAACTTTTATGATCTGTATTCAGCTCAATAAGTAAAGGAAATTAATGTATTTATAAATGACAAATGGAAAATGATCCATTTGTGAACAATTCACTATAACGTAACAGAACATTTTATCTGCAGGAGATTAACTATTTGATTATTATAGTTTGGATAACTTTTGTGAAAGCCCACGTTATTTTATAAAAGTAAACTCTTTTGTTACCTTCTGTTTGATATACAAAAAAAAAAAAACTCCTTCATCATTACAGTTCGCTGTCACTTTTATATATTTTTTCCAGGCAGAAAAGTTTCTTTCACAGAACGCTGAGCGTATCGGAATCGAAGCTGCTAGTTGGGTTGCCTGGAATAAATTAGAAAAGTTTATTGCTGAACTATTTTATTCGTGTCTTTGAAACTTAACCTGATATAAATTAGTGTGCTTCTTTTATTTACCATTTTTTCCATAAAACTATTTTTCAACAGTTTTTTACTAGTTTCACATGCTAGATTACATTAAGGTAAAGTATTCATAATTTTAAATTGAGTCATATTAGTTATGTGTATTAGCATACATAAATTACTGAAATCAATACTTAATTTTATTACTTTGAGACATCATAAGGTGTTTAATTTTGTACACAAAAGTAGTAATCTAGTGAAATCCGAAATATTACGATTAACTATTCAAAAAACTTAATTGAATTGTTTATTTAACCACTCACATTTATTCATCAAGAGCAAATTTTTTCAAAAATATTGCCCTCTGATATTTTACAAGAAAGCGTTCTTTTATACGTATAAACATAAACACTTTTTGTGAATATAACATAATTCAATGTTCAACCATATTTTAACTTTGAAATGTTTAATGAATCGAAAGGGACACACTAACCTAACTCTTAAACACTATTTAAATTTATTGATCGTATTTTTTCATTTAAAAATACCGATTGTGTGAAAAACGTAGTAAATTTGAAATTTGTTAAAACAATTACATAACATGCTTTTAATTTTCACAAAATTACGTTTTTAATTATTTTGATATCAATTTCCTTGACATAGAATTAAGTCTAAACAATAAATCATTTTACAAACTATAATTTTTCCGTATTAAAAATGTATAAAGTAATCGTGTTGATTTTCTAATTTGTAACTCTATTTTCATAAGCATTACCGTAGTTACTAGCAAATGTCATAATATTGAAATTAAATACAAATGAACAATACTTTAACTTTGATTACAAGAAACATTTTTTTACTAAATACCAATCAACTTTATACTAAATAGTGTATACTCAATCCATTTTTGAAATTTACACAAGATTTTTGGTTGGATATATACTAGCATAATATAATGGATGCAGTTATTTCTATTTTGGTTTTTAATTGTTTTAATAGTGTTGTATTTTTCACATTTCAAGTTATAATATAATATTACAAAAACAATGGTTCATTTTCTCTTCCTCTAGCACTGTGCTCGTAATATGTTTAATACCACTGTCATATTGAGTAATTTAAAGAATTGGTTTATACTGGATATGCAAATATGTTATTTTAGTTACAATGACATACCCTTTAAAGTATTACGATGTAACGAATAATGTTCAAGTGTTAAATAGTTAAGTATAGGTAACAAATCTTTACTAGATAGGCAGTGACGTAATAATATATGATGTTATAATACAGAATATAAGAAGATATGACGCATTGCTGCATATGTTAAGAAACTACCCCAGACTACTGAGTCTTTGTCAAATGGCAAGGTATAAACATTTTTTTGTTTTGTTACATTGAGTATAGAAGCTGTTAGAAAGAGAGCAGATTCTGAAAAGGCTGAAATACGGCAGATGATGGTGGTTTGGAAACTACAGGAGGTCGGGTTTTTTCCATAAGGCTGAAGCTTTTATAAATAGAAAAGATATCGTAAATACAATAGTAAGCAAACAGTCGTAATACAAACAGGTAGCTTAAGGAATATGAGAGCTGAAAGAGAATGGAATCTGCCATAAGATTTCAGATGTAAGATTGTTTTATATTCTAGAAGTTTAATTGAAGCTGGGGACATCTTAATGTCAAGAACAATCTTACGCAAACAATTTCAGAGAAAAAGAAGTAGGAGAATATTTAATCTTTTTTTGTTATAATATTAAGAAACATTGCAGTTTCAATAGATGGAGATGGAGAAATAAACATATTCTGAATACATATACTAATAACAATAATTATAAGAAAATATGAAAGTCACAATAAAATCTTAATATAACAACACAAAATGTAATTTATTGTATGTTAGGGGCGAAGTTTGTTTTTATAATGAGAATATGAAAACAAACTCGTTATCAAAGATTTGTTTAAATTATCATTATTTTGTAATCAGCATAAATTCTAATTATGGTAAAGAAAAAAATCCAACCAAGAAGTTTTTTGAAGCATTTCAAAAGCCTACAGTATTTCCGAATCAAAGAAACCGGAAGCAAATAATAAAATAAAATATTTATAGTGAAATTCATTTGGTTTTAAATATATAAGACTGTGCATTTAATTAATCCCAATAGTAATATTTATTTAAATTTTAAACTAAAAAAACTTTTTTAAAGATCATTCTAGTGTTGTATTAAATAGCCTTTTTATATTTTTATGTTGATTAGACTATTACATATAACTATAAGTAATCTCTAGTTATGACAAAGAATAAAAGATTTACGTATAAACAAAACATTTGT
>NW_025785901.1:0-21746 GCF_021130785.1 Homalodisca vitripennis | reverse complement strand
CGAGTTAAGTAATGGTGCCTCATTAGTTCCTTGACAACTTTAGTAGACAGTTTCCCCTGAAGTGAGTTTTTTTCCAAACCAGCATAGAGTGTTTTTACGATTCCACGTATAACCCACCTTTGTCAGCATAGTTTTGAACAATTCTTTAAACCGTAACTTTATGTCTTTTGCCAGGAAATATATTGTCTAAACCCCCAATTCTGCCTCGGTATGGAATCATTGTTTTCATCGATCCAAACAAACTCATGGGGATATGTATGCATTTTGAAATTTTACTTGTTCAAGTTTATCAATAAGGACCTGAATTTTGTACAACTTAGGCAGAGTTAGTTTTTCAGCAAGATTCATTATCTGATAAGTGAAATTAACGTTACAAAAGCACAGCTCAAAACGATTTTCCGGACATAACTTTACTAATTTTAACTACTCAAACAATGGGTTTTCTTGACCAATACTTTTGCAGTGATGGTTTTTTGTCCAGTCCCAAACCATAAGAGTAAAACCCAGAAATGTACGAATTTCCTCCTTATTTGTATTTTCACCAAACTTAGTAGTCTTGAATGTCCGACTAACAGATTCTTCAAAAATAACCTTTACAATTGATTGATTGATCCAGCCATAAATCGGTTTGGGTCTCTAAAACTATAAGTTTCCAATAACTGAATCATCTACAAAGATATTGTAGCAATCAAGCTCACTTGGGGCTCCCTGCAGCTGTTCGATAATGTGATCTTTTATTCCGCCAGAAACAGTAAAAGGAAAATTCATTAGGATTACCTAATACCTCATTTCCACACAAAACATTCAACTCATGAGGTGGTCTTGGTACGACGGTCCAACATGACGGGTTGTATGGTGTTGAGTCGCAATGTAGCATCAAGCATCGTTCACGCGTCGCCGGTAGCATGTGGTGGGTACAGGTGGACATGTCAGAAAGGTTGTTGATCTAAATCATGACGTCTTGTGTAGCTTAGTGATCTGTAGGCCTACACACACACATTTTCTCATTCGCAGGAACGACTATCCAATTCACTATCACTACTCTCACTGGACATGGGACATAATTCTGGATCATCTGAGATCACTCATATTCCGAAAGAAACTAAGTTCACTACTTTTATCACTTTCACTGTCGATTTTTCCTCGTAATAGAACAAACAATTCCCTGATCTGGTCTGAGTTAAGCCATTATGGAAGGAAAAGACAATGCACAAGGACATAACCTAACCTACTCTGAATGTCTTGCTTCTAAATCAAAATACAAACAATAAATTATAAACAGGTGACAGGAAGAAAAGAATTAGTTGTCATATGATTTACAGTTCTGCCAACTTAATGCATGAATTATTTGCAAACCAACTTGTTGTATGCCTCTTCTACCAGGCCAAGAGAAGTAAATTATGCATGTTTCTTATGGTAAATATGCAGCAGTTTGATACACAAGGCAAGGAACACTGGAAGTGTTGTGTAGCATCAATATGATACACACGGCCTAGGGGTTAGCCTGGCAATTGTATCAAAATGATACTTATGGCCTGGTGAAATAGTTAACGTAAAACACAAATGGTCTAATGAGGAAGTATGTATGAAAACGGTTTGGCAGTTAAAGGGTGTTAAACTAAACTTAGTTATGTGTCCCGAATGTATACAAAAAAAAATTTTCAGCGAATATCAAATTATACAAAAACAACCATAGTTTATTCTTTGCAATTACAAACAGCAATAACAGCAAAAATTCTCCGTTACACTCTTTAAAGCAATCTTTCTTACGGTATATAAAATTAATAAATTGTTTTTCTGTGTAAAGATAAAGACTAAACGCTAAAAGCCAGAGAGTATAAATAAGAATAAGTGTATAGGCAGAAAGAAAGAATATAATTACCAAAAAATAATATATTAGTGAAAAGAAAAAAAAAAAGAAACTATAACAAAAAGAACAAGACCAAAAAAAGTAAAAACAGTAAAAAAGAGCTATAAACTATAGAACATACCACCATTCTAGCAATCCAAACAATATTATGTACCCGACTAAATAGTTTTTTCATATTAATTATTTTATTTTACTAGACCAAAGTACAAAGATTAATTTTAAGTGTTTATACCAAGCGTTTATTAGTTAAAATTAAATGAATTACAAGAACATTATTATTTTTATTATTTATTTTAATGTTTACGACGGATACATTCATATATAACTTTCACTAACTACACACCGAATATAACCTTCTTAATTATTATGAGTACTTTTCAAACGGTATGGAAATGGCTGTAACGACCGATGTTTACACAAATGGCTATTTGAAATAATGTGCAAAAATAGACACTCTCGATTATGAATATCCACATCCGCGCTTCGAGGGAGATCAACTGTTACACGAACCCGATCATAGCTCTCGTAACAGTCCCAGTATTGTGTGAGTGTGTGAGTTTTTATAATTAAATGAAGAGTGGGCATGAATCTAAACGATATATGACCACATAGAGTGGTAATCAATGTCAGCAAAAGTGACAATCATACAAAAAGATGGCAACATATAATATTTTAAATTTGTTGAGCTTTTTTTTTTTGGAAGGTACCAAAAGCATTTTCTATTTGTAATACAAAATTCTTACGCTTGTTGTACAAACTTCACTTTTGAGAAATAAGATATTTTTGTATAGACTTGTTTTATGTAAACGGTGAAGCAATAATTCCAAGAGGGTATGGTCAGCTATTAACTGTAGTTGTAGATATGAGTGTGGTGTTAAACAATTTTTTTTTAACACATGATTGGAAGAATGGAATGCTCTGGGTGACATTTGAGAGACAACTAAAACTTTGAGGAGTTTTTATAAGTAGGCGGTGTAACGCTATGATCTTTAGTGTTAAACAAGCCCCATTTTTTAGCTCACTATCCACCTAGTGAGCTCCCCCAAATGTAACGGTGTTTGAAAACGTTTTCTACGTAGGAAAACTAATGTCTGTCTTAAAAAAGTTCAACTATTTACAAATTATATAAAAACTGAAACTACAAATTGTTTAATTTCAAAAATTCGTTAAACGTTTTGTCAAAAAAAAAAAAAAAAAAAAAAAAAAAAAGAAAAAAAAAAAAAAATACGCCCACACATACCCGTACCCTATATTCAAAAAGTGTTAGTTATTTTTAAATAATTATCTAATGGTACTGAATATTATAATTATATAAGCCTTTTGAATTACTGATGATCGGGATGGATGTGAATGATGATGGTAAATGCAGTCTTCTTATGTTAAAAAAATACTTATTTGTACGAACTACAATGTATTTTCAACAGTATGACAATAAGAGGGAAAATGTTTACAATGCGGTAAATCGGATAATCCACCACAAGGAAAGGACATTTCTACACAGCGGGTTTGCTCCAAGTACTAATCCGAATAATCGGGGAAAGTTGGAAAAAGGCAAAAATGAGACCGGAAAGGATAAAGAGGGTGTTTTTAGTAAGAGTACAATGGTGAGGGACAACAGAAGAAACGGAACTGCTAGAAATAAATGGGGAACCGTCATCAATGAACTGAGGTCAGGGGAGGGTTGAAAGTTGAAGTGGTAGGAGGGAAACCAGGGAAACAGCGATGGTCAACTATCTGTGGGGCTTTTACATTATTTATTTATTTTCCGCTATTTTTCCGTAACACAATAATACCAAAAAATAAATGGGTTTTGTATACAATAATATGGGATAAAAAAATAATGAAGATATTATTTATAAATATATATACTAATATATACCTTCTTGATGCATGTATAATATACTATAACCACTTATTTGATGCAATAATAAATACTATGTAATGTAATATATAATAAATATTCAAACTACATCAAAATCAAACTACTCATTTTACATTTGAACAGTGCAATATTATATACATCAACTCTTTAGCAATTGACAGTGCAAATAAAATAAAATCTCTCGCAGTTTGCATTTTTTTAGAGTAGTTTTGGGATTTATTGTAATTACTTTGGTCATGGCTCACTCCACTTATCGTATAATACTCCCCTTTTTACTAAATTGAAAAATCATACACATGCAAATAATCGTAATTTTCTATTTTAATTGGAAAAAATGTCTTCATAAAAAATATAAATGGATTGTCCTGAGAATTGAAGTTTATTGTATGAATAAATGTTTGTTATTTTCTGTCAAGTATTGGTACGCTATATAAATTTGGCCCAAATAGCTTCGGTATTTTAATTGCCAAAGGGTTATGTTGTCCATTAATTTTGAATATATTCCATCTACAATAATTAATTTTTTTTTGAGAATGAGTTTTTTATGAGTTGGAATTTTATAAATCTTTATATTCAGTGAAGGGTTGGTATATTTACCAGAAATACAGGTTTTCAAACGAAAAAATGATTTACTTTGTAAGCGACGAAACATTAACCTTTTTTCATATTTGTGACTATAATACAACTGTAAATAATTTCAATTAAGCGAATCAATTAAATATTGTATTATATAACAAGTATGCAGAAAACAAGGGGATGTGGAGGGAAGGGGCTCTTGAATAACATTTTACTCAAGAGGCTCTTTACATCCACATCCACACAGGCCTCCCATGTTTCTCATCCACTTGCTGCTATCTTCCGTTATATTCCGCACATTTATTGAAATATAGAAGCAATCTCGTTTCTTATGCATTGGTTCGAATTCAGCAATATCCTGAGGGGCTGCAGCAACGTGTATTGGTGGGAGATGTTAACATAGTGTTTTGTGTACTATAATACAACAGTTTCACTATCAGCTTGTTCAGCGTCTGATAACCGCCACTGTTTACAGACCTGGCTCTTGAAATCTGGTGTCAGCGTCTGTCTGAAGAGATCCAGTAAGATCGATGAAATATTGTGTCAGCGTTTGTGTCAGCGTCTGTCTGAAGAGATCCATTAAGATCGATGAAATCTTGTGTCAGCGTATGTCTGAAGAGATCCAGTAAGATCGATTGAAATCTTGTGTCAGCGTCTGTCTGAAGAGATCCATTAAGATCGATTGAAATCTTGTGTCAGCGTCTGTCTGAAGAGATCCAGTAAGATCGAACTTTCTTCAATACCTCTGAATGCATTACGTTTGGTGCAATGCACCAAAAGTGAAACTTGCACAAAGAAATTGCCGAAGAAGTGATCGTTGTGCTGTGAATACGAACGTTTCTGGAAAGTCCTTGTTCGTCAAATACGCTGCCAACACACTGATTGTGTGGTTGGGTAACCTCTAATCCATATACCTTAAGTGTAAATGCATTGGGGTGTTGCAATATGAACACCAGTATATGAACACAAAATCAATCCCGAGAATTCAAAACAATAATTTTGATTAATTTTGAATGTTAAGATTTTTTCACAGACAGCTTAGCGCAAGTTTGTCACGTTTGGGCATCTCCAGAACGTAGAATGTGAACCAACCTAAAGGCGATCCAGTGAAACTATCATTGAATCTTCTGTATGTGCAAGGGGTTATGTCTTATGTGCCCCATATCGTTCAAACTGTATAGTTTTTTTGGCTACTTCTTGTAATAATTGAAACATATAATTGTTAAGCCATTTGTACATAGCAAGTTGATTTGATACAACAACTCCATGAACCACTTGCCCAGTGACACTAATGCACCAAAATGCATCAAATAGTTTCTTTAATAAAAATGGACGTTCAAGAAGTTTCTTTTAAATTTCGTCCTGACCATTCAGTATTAAATTTTGCTAATTAATTTTCTCTGAATATTAAAAATAAACTACATTAGATATGACTAATACCTAAATGAAATTTAATTTAATTCTAAAGTAGCATACATTTATGAAATCATGTAAGGCGTGATTTAAAATAGTCCAGCACTCAGTGTTTATTACATCGCTATTTTATATGGATGAAAATTTAAATCTAGATGCAACATTCTTCAAAGTATTGGAAATTTGTTAGCAATTTGCAATGCCCTGGAGTGACAGATTTGTTGAGGAGCTGAAACGCTTAGTACTACACTAAACTTTTCGCGAACTATTTCAATGTTTTTCCGTTGTTCAAACTATGCAAGGTCTGCAATTTGCTTTAATTTCTAGTGCAGAAACTATCTTTTAGAAAAATCTTTTAGAGTTATATTTCGACAAGGAATGGCAAATTGGTATTCGACGTTAAAGGGAGCACAACACAGAGATTGCGTAAAAATGAGAATTCATTGTCAAAATAATGTGTAAATAAAACAATTACTGTGTCTAAGTACTGATGAACTACATTCACTATCCTCAGAATAGCTTAAATAAAACGGTTTTCTATTGACGACAATGAATAATCTATAACACATTTATACTAAAATATAGCTAAAATGAAGAAAACTTTTTATTGATATTATTTATTATTTTGATCGCAAGTATTTAGTAATAAACTTTCATAACAAAAATGATTTTATCATCGTTCTCGTGCATTTGATAAAACAAAAAAGATTGAATCTCCAATTTCAATCATAACATTACAATATTAGTGGATTTGAGACAAATACTGTAGTTTTTTGAATTTGAAAAAAACTCAATACGATTGCTAGTGCATACTTTTGCAGGTATTAAGCTTGGGGTTTTATGGACTCTAAGGTTCTGTAGGGAGACATTGCTAATCAACTGAAATGAAATGACAAAGGAAGTAATTCCTCATTTAATTTCTGTACGCCTCCCACACGTAAACCTTTACTGCCCCAATACTCTCAGGAAGCTTTCCTCACTGATTAAACGCTATTCTGAGAAATTAGTTACAGTTGCTGTGAATCTACACATTCATATCACATTATTTAAAAAAAATGTCAAAATGTGTTATTTCTATAATCTGATTTCCGTGGGAAATTATATGTGTAAAACTATTTGTTTTCCACATATTTCATTTAGAGTATAGATAATATCTGAAACAAAAAAGTAGGATTAATATTTTAGGGGGAGCTTTATTGTATGTGTAATAACCCTTAGGTACGCTATAAATAGACAACGTGCATAATAGCGATCTCATCTAGTCCATCGTGTAAGATAATATTTAGTACACTGAGGTTTAATAATAACAGATTTAATAGTAGAATTATTTAAAAATATTTCGTTTTACAAAAAATTTAACACGCAAACACATCCACAAATAATAAAATTGACAGAGGCAAGGACTGAAAGTTTTACCTGCATTATTTTAACTCACATATCACGAAATACACTATATATTGTTAGGTTTTTGTTAGTTCTATTACATATATTACGAATATAGTTACATTTTTCATGTATTACTTTATACATTTTAAAGGGGAAAGTTGAATATATTGTAGAGAAGAAACCAACGAAAAATAAAAAAAATCTAATAATACGTCACATTGGCTTTGACTAATCTATTTAATACTAATCTGACTTGGATTTTTAGAATAGTAATTTACATAAAACTACCATGTGTATATTTTGCATTCCTTTTCATGAAATCGAAGTGTTACAAAATCACAATAATTTTTAATTAAATTTAATGTCGAACATCCGTATTTGTGACGGACAGAACATTAAGGTTATATATATAGGGAATAAGGAACTTTAATTAGAAATGTCTTCAGTTTAGGCAAAAGCAATTTTTATTGACGTCATCCGTGATTAGGCAACTAAGAAACGTTTACACGGAGAAATTATAGTTTATAAAATGTTGTTTATGGTTTGGTAGTAAAACACTATTAATATTTTATATTATTACTAACACTTACCCGCGTCTTCGCCTGTACTATTTCTCGCTTAATAATAAGGCTATCACACGCATATACTTTTCAAGTATTATACAAAACGCCCTAGTTTATAAACTAATGGTGACTGACTGAAAAAATGTTCCAATCTCCTTAACGATAACCGAATAGTTGAACTTTAGGTTTGGAAAGCAGTGATTTCAGAATCTGAATTGAGAGTGAAACAATTTTTAAAAATATCCTACTAACCAAATACTAATCGTATTTCCCTGCACTAAAAGTCTATGAATACCAGTGGAACGGTAGTCCGGGAAGTAGGTTTAGAAATAAGAATAGGCATTTAATTTTACACCAGGAACCCTAAAGCATGTCCAATGATAAATTCCAATATATTCAGCTTAAATACACGTGAAATCGTAACAAACAAACTCGCTATCGCATTTATAATATTTTGTTATGGATGTTCATAACAATGATTTATATATATATATATATAATATATATATATATATATATATATATATAATATATATATATATTGCCTCATCATAATAAGTAACTCAGTTTATGTTAAGTTAAATTAATCTCTAAAATGGGTTTGTTACAAATTAGTTGCAAAGGAGTGAACTTAGCTATTTAAAATAATCATCACTATAAAAACGTACTGTAAAAACACGTAAGTTTAATTTTATACAGTAGATTTATTTGTTATGAATTATTAATCATAACCCATTATTTATTTTGTTTCAGTGTGCGTGCCTGCCAAACTGTGGTGAGTGAAAGAAAAATGCTCACAACATTGTAACACAAGGTAAGCAAAGGTAACAGGTTTTATTCTGAAAGTGGATGATTCTGCGTACCCAGAAAGGCAAGACAAGAGTCTATCTCAGATACGGATCAGTAATATTCAATTTCATGCCCTGGCGAGCTTACATAAGAGGGTCTCTCCCTTTAAAGCTCACCTCATCAGGACTCCTGACGAAATATTTATTGAATTCTTTTTCCTGAGGGGCACGTATTTGTAAGTTTCATTTGGCTAAAATCCGATAATTATATTTTCTTATGGTAGTCACGTGTTTTTCATAAATAAGATGAATTAAATCAAACTCTAATTAAAATTAAATAATCTATTATAGCACTGAAGGTTAAGATCCTGTATTACATGTACGCTAACGCAAAACGTGTAAACTGTACATAGTTTTAGCAGTTAATCCATCAACATTCCTTACATTCCGTGTTATACAGTATAAGATTAATACAGTAATATTTTATCTAGCAATACTTGTGGTGTGGAAACCACGGTGCAGGAAACATGTTTGACTTAGAAAATACGTATTAATAAATGCGTTTTATCACCTATCAACACATTACAAAAAAAAACATCTATCTCCACTCCTCGCATTGTTTCTAGAGCCGCCATCTCTGGAAGTCTCAACGAGAGTTTTCGAAGATAAAGTAATTCAAGTTTGAAGAAGAAAAAAAAACATATTTTGCAAATTGGGTATTTTCTTGATGATTTTTTTTTCCTTTTTTTTTTCCCTTTGGGGATATTGGGGTGGATTCATAGATCCTCGACGACGTCAACCTGAGCTTATTGTGTAACCCCTTTGATGTTAGAGGGGTTAAGCCCTTAATCTTCGTGGCCCTGAACTTAGGCTAAGAAAGCTTTTCCTTCCCCGATACTAGCATCTGGTTCGTCGCCTGGTTGTTTATCACCGAAAAGAGCCCTTCCTCCTTGCTCCCGAGTCCTCTTCACAGTCCCATGTATTCTGTGGTTTTGCAGTCTCGCTCTCAGACTTATTTGCAGAGTCTACACTGCCGAGTCCTCACAATTTCGTAAACCTAGAGTGTTTAGGTGTATTTCCTGAAGTGAGGCCGTGTCCCCAGTGATCATGTAGGCAATCACTTGCTTAAAACCCGATCCCTGCCCAGCCGCCACCAATCAGCCATCTGGTGAATCCGGCAGCTAGAAATCCGGCAAGCAGTCTTTTGCCGAGTGCTTGTTCCCTTGGTGACCTCTGTCCACCACCCCTGCACCGTGCAAGCGGTGTGTCTTCCTGGACCATTTTGTTTTATACTGTTGTGTAAGCGGCTGACTTGCTTATACCAAACAACTCGGTTCTTCTGGACCGGTGTTATGGCATGCCTTGCTCCGCTTTTGGCAAAGCCTGTCAGGCTGCATTCCGTTTGCACACCTAGTTGCCTGTGTGGCCCGGTACCCGCAACCAAGAACGCACACAGCTTTTGCAGTGATCCAAGCTTGCCAGAGAGTGGTTAAAGAAAGCACTCCCACACTATAGCCATGGATGAAAATGCTGTTGGGAGGTCCAAGAGCTTTAAGAGCCTGCATGACTGTCCTGAACATTATACAAGATTGTTATCATTTCCCTGGTACCTTCTGGGTGAGGCCCTAGGTTGGCACAGGCCTAGGGATACCATAGATTTCGTGGGCTTTGAAATATGGGAGCAGAGTTCCGACGCCTAACGTGCCGCTAAGGGCAGTTTCTAGGGGATTAACTAAACACTTACCAATATCCAGTTCTCTACCCTTAATAAGACGAGCCATCCGTGTACACCTGTACCAGTAACAAAGCTCTTTCTTATTGTTGGGATGTATATCTTGCGATTTCCACCCCCACCTCCAAAAAAAAATCTCTGGAGTAGAAAGTCAACAGTAGAATGGCTTAATTGAATACGAAACTATCCGGTTTCTCACCAAATTGTGTCGGAAGACCAATTTCGAGAATAGCGCATTGGGTTTACAGCTTCATAGTGATGGCGCCATGGCTCGCGTTAGACGCGCCATTCCTCCACAAGCCAGCAACCATCCAAGCCGATAAGCTGACTTACGCGCTTCAGCTTTTATTATAGGACATCACAGAGGTAGAAGTCCCTAAAGCACAACCCTCGAGTAGGGTCGCTTGTGGGGACTTGCATCCTGAATGCTCCGGTTACACAAGATTGTGCCACGCCTTTGTTAAGCTTTTCAAGCTTGGCTTTTGGCAGTTACACTGATTTCACCTTTTGTCCACCAGAACTAATGAACCATAAGTGATTTGAGGGCCTTACAACTGCTTTGTAAAGCCCATTAGTGCTATATGGGGTTTTTAACGGCCCCATTGAGATTCCTGCAAGTCTCCTGGGGACGTACCCTGAGCGCACACACTTTGCTTTGTGCAGGATATTATTAAGATGATTCATGTCCACGTAAGCTTATGGTCTAGAGTCAGTCCTAAATATTTGGACTGTCCTTTGACCAACTCCAGCCTGAGTGGGATGCGAGTTTCCAGCCTAGAAAGAAGACTCTAGGTTCTTTTTTCTAGTGAATGGCTTACATCTACTGTCTTAGAGGGATTTACTTTCAGTCCCTCTCCCATGACAAACAGTCCGTGCTCGAGTTGTGTACATGTTGAAGGTTGGTATTCATGGATATCAACAGCAACATTTGTATATTTTCCCTGTACCATAAGGGACTTATGTGCGTACTGCATATCCTTTGGACCATAGAATTTTCCCGTTGTTAGTAAGGTCCCTCAAGTAGACCATCTACTACTAAATTCCCACAGTAGAGGTGACAGGGATGAACCTCCTTGAGGACATCCCCCTTGTGGGTGCATCACAAGCAGATATCTTCATTGAGATCGGCCCCTGATACCGTCCTGGGAGCACAGCATGGCCCTTAAACCACCGGCACAGAGCTGGCTCGAGGCCACGTCGCCTGTGCTCCCACTTACCACTTGCAGTGAATTTGGCATTGTTGAACAGCTCCTTCAATGTCTAATGAAGGTGCACAATGCCCAATTCCTTGGCGGAACAGGCTATCCTCAATCCTACTGACTAAGTTGGTGCAGTGCATGGATTCACAGGATTGTGCCTTGCTGGTATTGTATGCATGTTGGTTGCGATGAAGGGGAGATGTCTGAGAGAACTCCCTTTCATCAGGTGCCTTTCTCCACCAGTCTTTCTAATTGTTTTCAGTAGAAAACTAAGATAAACTGATGGGGGACGAAAAGATTTAGGGACAGGAGTTAGTCCGCTCTCCCTTTTTTAGGGATGAAAGACCACCCTGTTGAGACCGCCAGACTTGTGGTATGCTACCCATAGGCTAGGCTCGCCCATGAATAGTTTTTCCACATAGAAGGGTAAGGAGATTCTCCGGGCCCTCCTTGTTGAAGCAGGGCCGGAAAGATTCCAATCCCCGTCCTGCAGATTTGAAAGGGGCAAATTTAGAAATTGCCTCATATTGGCTTTAGAGAGCAGTTGACAATCCTTCTGGCAATGGCCCAGCTACCACGACAAAGCTCTTGTGCCGTGAGGCCTGCCTCCGTGGGTTAACAGACGTTTCCAGGTGTCCGTCCATTCTCAAATAAGATACAATCAGGGAAGTGAGTTCTCAAGGGAGAAGTTTGGAGGCCTATCACTAGACCCGGAAGTGTGGTTGACCCTCACACTGGGACCTATAAAGTATCCCAAGTGAACCCGGTTGGACTTGAGGCTAGTAAGCGTTGCAGTCCTAGCTGGCCGCGGTTGCTTAACTGCATTTACCTTCTTTCTGGTGTAAACTGCCTCCAGGAAACTTTGTTTTGCTTTTTTAATTGCGTAGGCTGTATTCGTCTTGTTAGGAGCTCTATGATAGGTCTCCCAGATACGGCTCCTTTTTTGCATATTGATTGGTTACAGCTTCCTGACATTAGCCCTTTTGGCGGGGGGGGGGAAGCGAGGGTCCGCAAGATCCACCACTTAGTATTGGTTCGGACTCTTCCTACCCCGTCGCAATGGGCAATTGTCGTGGAAGCTATTGATTATAGCATTCTGCAGGTCAGAAGGCTATCTGATCTATGTCTGTGAAGCTCGTCGCACCCTTCCGCCCTACCGATCCCAACTGTGACTGAAGGTCAGACTTATATTCCCAACCAAGTCAGTCCTCCCTGGGGATTGCGATAGAGGAACCTTTGCAGCCTCATCTTGCCAAGATTAAAGCGGATATACCTGTTGATCCGATAATGAGGGCCTCTTCGCTTGTACGTGCCACTTATCAAACCATTCAAGTATACCTTGTGTGGCACGATTGTTATGTCAATAACTTATTGTCTACTTCCGTGTTGCGAACGTAGGGCCGGTTACCTTTATTAACATATAAATAGGTTTCCCTACTTAGAAGAAATTTGTAAAAGTTGCCTCATCCTCTCGGGGTTAGTGATTGAGTGCTGCCCCATCCAGCAGAGTGATGGGCCGTTGGACGTCACAAAACCTAGAAAGAAGTTGTTTTGTTGACGTCTGGCTTGTGCCTTCTTCCGACCAGGATGCTCTCAGGTCTCTTGATGGAGGGACTGTTCCCTGGCCTCATAATGGCAAGTATACGGAGCCTACAATTGTGGCTCTGCACTATGCCTCCATTCTTCCAGGTTCAGTGTGCCCACTGTGAGATCTCTGGTAGCAGAATTCGTCTTTTTGAGGGTTAGAAAATTCCAAGCTTCTCTTCAACAGGATGCAAGGTTTCTGAACATTTCCCTTAGCAAGAGGTACAGTACAATTAACTTACCTGTTGGGGTTTTCATTTAGGTCCCCGCACACTCTCCACTTGGTTGAAGCCATGGTTCTTGAAATCAATGCCGAGATCAAATCCCCTCCCTGGAGTGAAGAACTGGGCAGAAGGCTGCCCGAGGCAGCCCTACTGTGCTGCTGGAGGTTGATTTGTAGAACTCGTGGCATTGTTCCTTGACTGTCGAGGAGACAATTGAGGACCTGCCAGAGTCCTAAGTTGGCTCTAACAGTTGGAAGCCTTCACAGCCTTGTAGCAGACCTCGTCCCAGAAGCAGACGAATCCGTAACCTTTCGGGTCTGGCTTGGATGGAAGGATTTTATTTTCCACTCGTTTAACATTCAGGTTGGGGTTCTGCTTATTGAACAACTCAAGTACCTTTTCAGGTGTCTTCTTCAGAAGCTTCGGGTGAGATCTGAAAAACACCCTAGTGGACCTCAAGATGTCCTTACGCAGACGCCACTCTCATAGAGATGTCATTCTCCCAGAGGTTGATTCTTTTGAATAACTTCTTCCATCCAACGTTTTGGTGTGCTCGTTGATGCAGGAAGCAATTAAAACACCTTTCTCATAGGTAGTGTCCGCCCGCAAACGATGGAACGTGGAACCATCCTCGCATGGGTTGGATTTCTTCCATAATTGCGTCCTCGATGGCTTCTCCTTGCTCTGCACTAAGCTTCGCTTTCCGGGTAGCCTTCGAGGGCTATGGCCATTTTGATCGCTGCGAACCCTCTCTGTAGGTAAGCCTTGGGTGTGCTACCAGAGGCCATCGGGATCGTGGCCTTCGGGCCTTTTGGTTTCCCTCCTAGCCTTCTTTGCGGGTCCCTCAGCGGAGGGTGGGGTGACCTAAGTGGTGCCTCTGGGCGCGTTTGGCCGACCCCACCCCGCCTTGGTACCCGCAGTATTGGGGCCCGGAGTAGAGACCCGTCCTGCCGTTCAGGATTCTTTTCCTTCTTCTTATTTCCCCCTTCCTCCACTTGGAAGGGTCCAAAGCTTCACAACTTTTCAAGAAGTTTAAGCCCCCCCTTTTTTTTTAGTTGCTTCTTTTCTTTGATCAGTGGTGAGATTGGGCCCTCTTCAATTCTGAAGGTTGCCGAGTTGCTCTGTGGCATCATCCAGCGTACCTGTAGACATGGGAGTTGCTTGGGCTGTTGAGGAGCTGATCTTCTATATCTTGAAGGGATTTTTTTGGCTTCCTCAGCGCTTGTAGCTGCCTTCCTCAGATAAAGCCTTGCCATGTATGGGAGCTTCAGTGTGGCAATGGAACCTCCTGTGTTCCTAAAGGCACTTTGATGAGGAGAAGTGTAGGGATGTTGGCATAACATCCACATGTGAAGTTGTGTTTGCCAGGTGGTGGTATGTGCGAGGTAGCTTCAGGAGCTTACCTCAGCAGGAAGAGGTAGGGTTACAAACAGCTTCAGGAACTGTTTCAAGGGTTGGTTGGTTTGAATTTTTGTTTTTTGTTTCTTTTCATGTTTGTTCCCAACGAGAAGCTAAGGGAATGGAAGAGTCAGCCCAGACAGAGCCCCGAATGCCTGGGTAAGCTGCTTTTTAAACTGGAGGGGTCGCCGGTGTCCAGAGTCCGCATAGTAAAGACTGGTTTTGCCACCAGCCCATTCAGCGCCTGACCTACGCTGTTCCACCGTGGGCTTGGGCCCTCTAGTGGGAGAAATGAAAGGGAAACTGAGATCGAAGAGTTGAGTAACTTTACCTCAGATAAGAAGGGAGTGAAGATAAGAGATAGGCTGACGCACATATGAAAAGTGGTGCCAGCCATAGCGCTCCAGAACAAGAAGATAAGGGATCGTGGAGCAATAGGCTAGGGTACCTTCGGGTCGCCACCTACCCGTACGGGGTCGGCCCTCGAAAGTAAGACTGCCCCTGAGGGATTCTTGATGATGGTTTGAATAGTTTATATATATATATATATCTACAGCCAAATAAATCTAATAATTCCAGCTATTGTTCAAAATATCCGCACATAATGCATAATAGCTGCTAGTGATTTATTGGTTGAATATAAAAATAATGCTTTATTTATCACTTTATACAGCCATTATACATAGTTACTGATGACCGAAGGTTGGGTCCTAAAGTTTGATTATGTTATAGTAATATTAATTGTTACTTCAATCCATCCGTTTAGGCATACTAAATAAAAAATGTATGTCTAACCAAGGACGTAGCCAGCGAGTGGGTCGCCCTAGGGATCTGGACCCATCATTCAAATTTTTAATTATTTTTTTTTAGGTAAACGATTAATCAATTATTAAAAATAATTCTGTAACATAAGACATGTACTGCTGAAAGATCGTTCCTCAATAATAGAAAAACGGGACTTAAAAAGCTTTTTAAGAGGAACAAAATGGGGCCTTACTTACGGGAAATGCATATCCTCCACTACCGGAAAAAATAATCAGTTTGGCCTTAACCTAAAAACATCCCCCCACCTCCAATTTTTTATCGTGGCTACTTTTTTGATGTCAACACTAAAAACCTGGCCTAAATTCTAACCTAGACTTAAAATTGTAACCTTATTATTACCTAAAACGCGGTGAGTGTATATGAATAATTAAAACTGGTTAAAGTCATTAATATTTTATCACTTTTGACTAATGGTATTGGGTCATTTATGCAATTATAATCAGACTGTTTATACATACATGATTGACTAATCACAATGACTGTAAAACATAAACACATTTTAGAAAATGGGTGTGAAAATAATTTTTTAGAGCAAGTTTTTGTGATAAAGAATACCAAGATAAACAGAAATTAATAAAACCGGCTTAGAAATATACGAAAATAACTGCGGCACCAGTAGCCGATTTTTAACTGTTAAGTAAGAGCAAAAACAAGTCCGCTCTCCTCTCTTCTCTCCCATACAGGGACCATGGGGTTAGCCAGTTATTTCCCTACCGGTAACACTGTCTACTACGTCCCTCACTCATCCTCTGTCCTCTCTTTTTCTCTTCTTCCTCTACAAAAGAAGGGCGCTCTCTCTCTCCAGGGCGGTTCCCTCACTTGGAACACACACCTGTGGTGCTGGTTTTACAATAAGTAAGCAAATCAGTCCCTCTTCCCACAGGACAGGCCAGTTATCCATAACACGGTTAACACTCACACGGACACCTCCTTCCTCCCTCCTCGTCTTGTCTCGTAACAAGGCGCTAATCTCTCGGGGGCTCAACTAGGAACAACTGTGGTGACTGGTTTTACAGTAAAGTACTGCAAAACCAGGTCCTCTTCATCCGCACAGGACAGCCAGTTATCCCCTAACCGTACACTCATCAAACGTCTCCCTACTCCTCTCTCTTGTCATCTTACAAGCCGCTATCCTCTCGGGGGGTCTCACTGGAACAAATTCCTGTGGTGCTGGTTTTAAAAAACCAGTAAGTAAAGGTCAGCAAAACACAGTCCTCTCCTCCCACAGGACAGCCAGTTAATCCCCCTAAACACCGCTACACCAGCACAGACCGTCCTCGTCCCTCCTCTCTTGTACTTCTACAAGCGGCTTGTCTCGGCGGGGTGTCAACTGGAAACACTGGCGTGCACAGGTATTACTATAAATTAAGTATAAGGCACAGTTCCTCTTCCTCTTCGTCTCCCACAGGACAAGCCCAGTTAACCCTAACCGTAACACTTCAACACGTCTCCCCCCTCTACTGCGTTGGTCCTCTACAAGCCGCTGTACTCGGAGGTCCTCACTGGAAACATCTGTGTGCGCAGGTTTTATAAAACTGAAAAGTAAACTCAAAACAGTCCTCCTCCCACAGGACAGCCAACTGTTATCCCCTACCCGTAACACCTCCACACCACACACAAAAGAACGTCTGTCTCCCTCTCTCTCTTGTCTTACAAAGCGCTTAATCTCCCCTCATCCGGGAGTGTCTCACATGGAACATCTCCTGTTGGTGGGGGGGGGGGGCTGGTTTTAATTACAGTAAGTAAGCAAAACAGTCCTCTCCCCTTCTCTCCACAGGACTAGAGGCCCCCAGTTTATCCGCTAAAACCGTACACTAACAACACGATACACGTTCTTCCCTCTCTCTCAGTGTCCTCTACATAAGGCGGCTTATCCTCTCTCGGGGGGGGTCCTTCACTGGAAACTATCTGTGGTGGCTGGTTTAAAAATTAACCAAGGTAAGTAGAGGCAAAAACAGTTCCCCTTACCTCCCACAGGACAGCCCGAGATTATCCCTACAGAAACCGTACACTCACAAACACGCGTTCCCTCCCCTCTCTCTTGGTTCTCTTCTACAAAAAGCGCTGGTCTCGGGGGTGTCCACTGGGAACACTGGCGCGGCACAAGTATTATACTATAATTAAGTAGTATTAGTGCTCTCCCACAGGACATGCCCAGTTATTCCCCTACTGCTTACATTCACAACGTCTCCCTCTCTCTTGTCTCTACAAGCGCTCGTCTCGGGGGGTGTCACTGGAACCACTGCGGCAACAGGGTATTTTCCTATAATTAAGTATAGCTAGTCTCTCATCCCCACAGGACAGCCCAGTTATCCCTACCGGTACATTCACCACGTGCATACTCCCTCTCTCATTGTCTCTTACAAGCAGCTAGTCCTCGGGGGAATGGTCTCACTGGAACATCTGTGGGTGGCTTTGGTTTTACTTGATAAGTAAGACCAATAGCAGTCCTCTACCCCACAGGACAGCCAACTGTTTACGGATTTATCCCTACCGTACAGCATCACATCGTCTCCCTCTTCGCTTTGTCTCTACAAGCGCTGTTCTCTCGGGGGGTCTCACTGGAACATCGTGTGGGTGCTTGGTTTTTACAGTAAATGTAAAGCAAAACACAGTCTCTCCCACAGGGACAAGCCAGTTATCCCTACCGTACACTCACACGTCTCTCTCTCTCTTGTCCTCTACAAGCGCTTATCTCTCGGGGGATCACTCACTGGAAAACCCCATCCTGTGGTTGCTGGTTTTAACAGTAAGTAAAGCATAAACAGTCCCGTCCCCAACAGGTGACCAGGCCAGTTTATCCACCTACTCGTTACAACTCACACGGTGTCTCCCTCTCTCTCATTGTCTCCTACAAGCGCGTTTCTCTCGGGGGTCTCCACTGGAACTTCTGTGGTGTGGTTTTTCAGTAAGTAAGCAAAACAGTCTCTCCCACAGGACAGCAGTTATCCCCCTACCGTACACTCACACGTCTCCCTCTCTCTTGTCTCTACATAAGCGCTATCTTCTCGGGGGTGTCAAATGGAACATCTGTGGTGCTGGTTTTACAGTAAGTAAGCCCAAAGCAGGTCTCTCCCACGGACAGCCATGTTAACCCTAACCGTTACATTACTCAAACACGTCTCCCTCTCTCTTGTCTCTACAAGCGCCTTGTCTCGGGGGTGTACTGGAAACACTGCGGCACAGGTATTCAACTATAAGATTAAGTATAGCAGTCTTCTCCCACAGGACAGACAGTTATTCCCTACCCGTACATTCACACGTTCCCTACTCTCTTGTCCTCTACAACGCGCTGTCTTGGAGGTATCACTGGACATCTGTGGTGATGGTTTTACTGAAAGTATAATACCCAAACAGTTCTCTCCCACAGGACGCCAGTTATCCCTACCGTACAATCACACGTCTCCTCTCCTCTTGTCTTCTTAACAAGCGCTCTCTTCGGGGGTTGGTCACTGGATCACTGCGGTCCAACAGAAGATTACTATAATTTAAGTAGAGCAGACATGTCTCGGCCCTACAGGCAGCCAGTTATAGCGTGTCTACCGTACATTCACACGTCTCCCTCTCTCTTGTCTCTACAAGCGCTGTCTCGGGGTGTCTACTGGTAACACTGAGCGTCTACAGGTATTATATAATATTAACGTGTATAGCATTAGTCTTCCCCAGCGACAGCCAGTATCCCTACTTATCAATCCACGCGATCTTCCTCTCTCAGCTGGTCTCGCTACAAGCGCTTGTCTAGGGGAGGTGTCTTGTACTGACACGGACTCGGCCTCTCGGTTGGTGTTCCATATTTAAGCTTTAGCAAGTACTCCTTCCACAAGGACTGCCAAGTTATCCCTAACCGTCACTTCACCACGTCTCCATCTCTCTCTGGTCTCTACAAGGCGCTGTCTCGGAGGGTGTAAAATGGAAACTGTTGGCACAGAGTATATTACTGTAATTAAGTTTAACAGTCTAGCACCCACAGGACATGCTCACGTTTATCCTATGTCACACTTACACCGTATGTTCCTCTCTCTGATGTTTCTACAAGGCGACTCTCTCGGGGGGTCTATCACTGGAACATCTGTGGTTGCTTGGTGTGTTACTTATTAATGTACTGTTTGATGCTGGAATTCCCCATCCATAGCACAGATTTGACAAATTAATTTTCACACTGTATATAATGTGGTGACTCACTTAAATATATTTATTATGTTTCGGCTCCATTTAAGTAATGCGTTGGTTGATGTTTGATATTAGAAAAAGACCTTTTTTTTAAACTACTTGATCCCAACCCAACAAATTGTTTAATGAAGAAAATGTATGGCCCCCCCCCGTGTGTCAGGACATGTTCTATGTTTGCATGCGAAACTGAGTTTCTACCTGTGACTCCTTATGATATTGTGCGCGATTTGTGCCAATGGTAAAATAAAAGAAGTAAGCAAAATGTCAGAGACAGGTTATTGACCTCTTTAATCCTATTTGTTCTGCATTGCGAATATGTTATAAAATAATTCTGAGTTTCAAGTTGTAAATATTTGGGTATACACTCTCTGAAACTTACGGAATGTATGAATATAGATTTATAGTTTACTTATCATGCCCATGTATACAGCAGAAAATACACAAATTGGTCTTTCTATGCATTTCTAAACATGTGATACATTATAACAATAGCTAATCGTTAAACGCATAGAGTTATTGCAACTAAATAATAGTAGTTGAAAAAGGATGTGGTGTAGTCCTATAACCTGGCGTATAACTATAAGCTAGGGATCCTGGTGAGGAAACAACACAGACGGGTATTTTATTAGTAATTGAAACACACGTGGAGCTCAAACGTTTTAATGCACTGAACAATTACACACTAAAATATTTCGAAACGTGAAAGGGAAAGAAAAGCCTTAGTGGTAAAGAAAGTAACAATATAGAACTGCAGCACTAACTATAAACTAGTACTTAATTAGTAAATAGTATTTGACAAATATCTTCGCACCCATTTGTCTGTATTGCAAAAAACAATAAAAAATGGGACATTCATGTTAAAAGCTCGCCCCTTGGTGGCGGCCTAGAATCACTGGGCCCCCCACCCTGCAGTGACTGGCTGTCATTTAGCTAGAATCTGCTCTCAGAGAGTTGGCCAAGGTGACTTCTATAATCAGAATTAATCAAACTACGGAGAATGCACTCCTGTGTAAGTGTGTTTACGGTGCGTGGAATAAAGTTGGAACGCTTGGAGGGTTTTTGAGTTCCTCTTATAGACTCACTTTATTTCACAAAGGGTAGTATTTTGCCCTAATATTAGTAGTATGTAATCCATGGACTATGTTATAAAAAGAAGTTTAGTAAGTAATATACCTTTGGGTTGTTGATAATTAAGCAGTTAAGGAAACTTGAGATAATACGAAACTTAATTCACTGAGACTTAATAAAGAGCACCTGTTACAGTTGTAGGTCATGGGTTATGATAATTAATCCCTTTAGAGGTAGTGCTTACAAAAAGCAAGATATTATATTGAGAAATTGAAAACTTTTTCATGAGTGAAATAAAAACTGTGCTTTGTTTATATAAGAAAAAACCTCAGTACTTTTAAATATAGTGCCGCAGAAAAAGGTTAACTGGAGATGAAATCAAATTCCGTTCAGTATCCTGATATGGTGTTTTGAACCTGCAACGCATCGTGGGTACATAATGAAACAGATAATGTGACATTCTAGGGGAGTATCACCAGGATGATCATAGATTAAGGAGTTTGGTTATTGGTTAACAGTCCATTTCTAAGCATATATATCAGTACGTTTAAAGTGTTTTTGTTAAAAGTTGCCTCTATTAATATAGAATGTATACTGATGTCACTATTATATCAGAAGTGAATATCACCATACAGTAAAAATATTTACAAATGTTCAAATATGTCGGGATCACTTGATGGGACCGTTAACAAGAACATATGCTGAGAGATATGAAAAAGTAAGTTTAAGCCGTCGCAATGTCCCGATACTAAAATAAGATCACATAAATGAACTATACTAATTTGCCGTTGCCAATTAAATTGCTCGTTGAATAAGAACCCAATTACGAATGTGCTAGCAATGATTTTCACAGAAGGAAGGGAATGTAAAAAAGACATCATAATAATATAATATAATATAATAACCTTTTGAGGCTGATTTGGACCGTCATGTTTATCTTGCAATATAACATACCAATATAAACCGGGAGTATTTGGACGAAGTTCAAAGAGAAATTAACATTGAACGATGCAAAGACATGAGAAGTAGACACGTTGAGGCACATGCTGTAGGCTCACTAGTAATTTT